>NC_079215.1:1934766-1954766 GCF_029633865.1 Lampris incognitus | reverse complement strand
CTCCATCCATCCATTAGCCACCATCCGTCTAGCCATCCATTATCCTCCATCCATCCATTAGCCACCATCCGTCTATCCATCCATTATCCTCCATCCATCCATTATCCTCCAACCATCCATCCATCCATCCATTAGCCACCATCCGTCTAGCCATCCATTATCCTCTATCCATCCATTATCCTCCATCCATCCATCCATCCATTAGTCACCATCCGTCTATCCATCCATTATCCTCCATCCATCCATCCATCCATTAGCCACCATCCGTCTAGCCATCCATTATCCTCCATCCATCCATTATCCTCCATCCATCCATTAGCCACCATCCGTCTATCCATCCATTATCCTCCATCCATCCACTATCCTCCATCCATCCATCCATTAGTCACCATCCGTCTATCCATCCATTATCCTCCATCCATCCATTATCCTCCATTCATCCATCTATCCATTATCTGAACTGTTTATCCTGCTCTCAGGGTCGTGGGGATGCTGGAGCCTATCCCAGCAGTCATTGGGCGGCAGGTGGGGAGACACCCTGGACAGGCCGCCAGGCCATTACAGGGCTGACACACACACACACACACACACACACACACACACACACACACACACACACACACATTCATACCTAGGGGCAAATTTTTTTTTTAGTGCGGCCGAGTCAGCTGACCTACATGTGTTTGGACTGTGGGAGGAAACCCACAGACACGGGGAGAACATGCAAACTCCACACAGAGGACGACCCGGGACCACCCCCAAGCTTGGACTACCCTGCGGCTTGAACCCAGGACCTTCTTGCTGTGAGGCGACTGTGCTAACCACTGCGGCACCGTGCCGCCTGTACACGCTCCAATGAGACCCAACTATTTTTCTGGTTTTCATTTTAGACTTGCACTACTTATCGTAGTCTTGCCTACTTATAATCTTGCACCTTGTGTCCTCGGACTTGAAAAGCGGTATGGAAGTGCAAACATTCCTTGTTTATGCACCACCTGACTCAGCTGGCTTGCTTGACTATGTTGCTATCCTGGACGCCAGAGAAATCCCAGCCTTGACCCTCCCGGCTCTGCCACGTACTTCCAGGAGGCTGCACCACTCAGTGCTGTGTCGTACTGCTCGGTGTGTTTGCAGACCAATAAAGTCAATGCTCCTGCAGTTCTCCTCCTATTTGTTTGTTTTCTTTGTAGACGACATGGAAGCATAGTGCGCTTGAAGGTGCAGGGGTGGAGTTTGTGCGTCTGGTGTGAGTGACCCTTTAAGACTTGTATCCTGTGTTGAGGTCCTTATGCAATGACTCGGGCTGGCTGAAGAGCCGGGGCAAGTGTGGCCCTATAAACAGAACAAGGTCCGATGTGTAGCGGGGTGTCTTCAGGGAGACAGATGAGCATGTCTATATATAGCCCAAATATACAGCCCCCCTACCCCCACTCTCACCCCCCCGTCACCCAGCCCAGGCTCGGTATGACACACACAACCATGTACACACACACACACACACACACACACACACACACAGTGGCACACGTGCACATGTGCAGCAGCATGCTCAGACATGCGTCCAGGCATGCAGGTGGATGGTTCCTCACGCCCCGACCCGACCCGACCCACGTGCTCGTCTCTATACAAAAGAGCAAGGTCCCGACACTGTGACTCAGCCCGTCCATCCAGCTATGGGTCAGAATAGTTTTAGAGATAGACGACATGCGAAATGAGAGAGAGGCCAACACAGAGGGTAATACTAATGAATGACAAACAGAGACTAAGACATACTGGGCCTCCGGGTGGCGTAGCAGCCTATTCTGTTGCCTACCAACACGGAGACCACTGGTTCGAATCCCCGTGTTACCTCCGGCTTGGTCGGGCGTCCCTACAGACACAATTGGCCGTGTCTGCGGGTGGGAAGCCGGATGTGGGTATGTGTCCTGGTTGCTGCACTAGCGCCTCCTCTGGTGGGTTGGGGCACCTGTTCAGGGGGGAGGGGGAACTGGGGGGGAATAGCGTGATCCTCCCACGTGCTCCGTCCCCCTGGTGAAACTCCTCACTGTCAGGTGAAAAGAAGCGGCTGGTGACTCCACATGTATGGGAGGAGGCATGTGGTAGTCTGCAGCCCTCCTGGATCAGCAGAGGGGGTGGAGCAGAGACCGGGACGGCTCAGAAGAGTGGGGTGATTGGCCGGGTAGAGTTGGGGAGAAAAGGGGGGGAAAAGAAAAGAAACTGAGACACATTAACAGAGCGCTTGTCAGCCACACAGGTACAAAGCAAAGACACAAGCTAAGAAAGTGACGGGGAGACGGAGACGGAGACTGGAAGGCCTTTCAGAAGGCCTGAGCGAAGTTGAGCCGATGGGCTGACTGTCATCTACGGGTTTGAACTCCCGGGGTACGTGCTTTTACCTCCAGAAGGCTACTGGACCGTGTGCAACATGATAGCACAGCTCGGCTTTGGCTGTCAGAAACGTTTTCGCTGGGCGACTTGTGCACAAAACTTGGCCCGAAGATCAAAATCAAAATTCCACACGTTGCCCCGGACCTTAAGGGCCCCCTGGACGGGCTTTAACTCAAGACTGCAACTCGGCAGCGCCTGCCGGTGTTTGGCTTTAGTCGGTGTGAATAACCACATTCACCCTTAATGTGTGAGTTCTGGACCCGTGCAGGGACCTTCGTGGCGCGTCACTGCAGCACTCGGACACATCTGAACGAGTTCCCAAAGTCTGTACTGGTCGGGCTGCACCCGCCGTCAGCCACGGAAACCATGGAAACCCGACCCCCCAGTTGGCGTCCCGTTCTTACCCGCGCCGTTCTGTTTTTAGCCGCACAAAGGTGTAAAGTCAAGGGCAGTACTTGAGAATTAACGCCTCCTGAGCCCGAAGGAAAAGGTCATCTTCCTCAACTACCGTGTTGATCTGCCGACTTTTGTTTGCAAAACACAACTCGCCTCGAAGCCTGGATGAAACACGAGCAGCCAGACTCTCAAGACCACGTTCTACCCGACCCTCCTGGTAGCAGCCCAACCCTCAGCCACAGTACCACGCTCTACCCGACCCTCCTGGTAGCAGCCCAACCCTCAGCCACAGTACCACGGTCACATGAGTAGCACAGCAGCCCTCACATCTGTCACATCTCACACACCTACTGCACACATGGCTACACATGGTGTCGGTTTGATATCCGTTCTCCCCTTTCACGTAAACGAGGAAGGACTACACACTCCACCATTCACCGCAAATACTGCTTTGCTACTACCGCTACTACTACTACTACTACTACCACTACTACTACTACCGCTACTACCACTACTACCACTACTACTACCACTACTACTACTACCGCTACTACCACTACTACTACCGCTACTACCACTACTACTACTACCGCTACTACCACTACCCCTACTACCGCTACTACTACCGCTACTACTACTACTAATACTACTACTACCTCTACTAGTACCGCTACTACTACTAATACCACTACTGCCGCTACTACTACTACTACTACTACCTCTACTACTACTACCTCTACTACTACCGCTACTACTAATACCACTACTGCCGCTACTACTACTACTACTACTACTACCCCTACTACTACCACTACTACTACTACTACTACTACTACTTTTGGCTGCTCCCGTTAGGGGGCGCCACAGCGGATCATCCGTTTCCATCTCTTCCTGTCTTCTGCATCTTCCTCTGTCACACCAGCCACCTGCATGTCCTCCCTCACCACCTCCATAAACCTCCTCTTTGGCCTTCCTCTTCTCCTCTTCCCTGGCAGCTCCATATTCAGCATCCTTCTCCCAGTATACCCAGCATCTCTCCTCCACACATGTCCACACCATCTCCATCTTGTCTCTCTTGCTTTGTCTCCAAACCGTCCAACCTGAGCTGTCCCTCTAATATACTGGTTCCTAATCCTGTCCTTCTTCATCACTCCCAGTGAAAATCTTATCATCTTCATCTCTGCCACCTCCACCTCCACCTCCTGTCTTTTCATCAGTACCACTGTCTCCAAACCATACAACATAGCTGGTCTCACTACCATCTTGTAAACCTTCCCTTTAACTCTTGCTGGTACCCTTCTGTCACACATCACTCCTGACACTCTTCTCCACCCACTCCACCCTGCCTGCACTCTCTTCTTCACCTCTCTCCTGCACTCCCCGTTACTTTGGACAGTTGTCTCCAAGTATTTAAACTCATCCACCTTTGTCACCTCTACTCCTTGCATCTTCACCATTCCACTGTCCTCCCTCTCATTCACACACAGGTATTCTGTCTTGTTCCTACTGACTTTCATTCCTCTTCTCTCCAGTGCATACCTCCACCTCTCCAGGCTCTCCTCCACCTGCACCCTACTCTCACTACCTTACTATCGCTTTGCTAATGTAAGTAATTCAATATACAATTAACATTTTGTATTTCTTTTAAATGCATCGAGTCTTCCAGTGCAACCAGTAGAGAGCAAGCTGGTGATTGTGCCCCCCCCCTAAATACTGGCTTAAGGGTGTTCGGAGGCAGCGTTAGTGCAGAAAGATGGAGGGTTCAAGTGAGATGAGTGAAATGGCTGTTGTGTGAATAGTGACTGCCATAATGGGCTTTCATCTGTTCGTATGCAACTGAGTGTTTCCCCGCCCTCTATTACAACCCTGGCTTCTTTTTTGTTTTGTTTTGGATTTTTCCCCATTTTTCTCCCCAGCTGTACTTGGCCAATTACCCCACTCTTCCGAGCCGTCCCAGTCGCTGCTCCGCCCCCTCTGCAGATCCGGGGAGGGCTGCAGACTACCACGTGTCTTCGATATTGGATTTTTATGTTCTTCTGTCAGAAGACGGTCTGCATTACTCGGTACCTGTAGCGGCTGCCTGCAGGCCAGAAGCCTCCCTCTCAGAGACTTGCTCACAGGGAAAACCATTAGCAGGGTTCATTTCAGGCCTCTTGGGGTTTATGTAGCAATTAAACCCACTCTTGCTTCTTCCACGCCAGGCTGTTTATTTCCTTGTGGGCTACACGGACTCGCATTATGAAGCGCCGATCACAGACTACCCTCCTTTTGTACAGACTACCCTCCTTTTGTAGAGCAACACCGGGGCAGCAAAAAGAAAAGAAACTAGCTCACCAGGAAGGACCCTCTATGAAGACTTGTGTTTCTCTTTCATGAACACTTTCCCCAGCCCCAGAGCTCTATCTATCTATCTATCTATCTATCTATCTATCTACCTGCCTGTCTGTCTATCTATCTACCTACCTGCCTATCTATCTATCTACCTACCTGCCTATCTATCTATCTATCTATCTATCTATCTATCTATCTATCTATCTATCTATCTATCTATCTATCTACCTGCCTGTCTGTCTATCTATCTACCTACCTGTCTATCTATCTATCTATCTACCTACCTACCTACCTACCTGTCTATCTATCTATCTATCTATCTATCTACCTACCTACCTACCTTCTATCTATCTACCTGCCTGTCTGTCTGTCTGTCTATCTACCTACCTGCCTGTCTGTCTGTCTGTCTATCTGAGGTCCTGAGCTAGTATTTAGACATTGCAGTATGTTGTGGCTCAACGGCAAGTGTCTACAACACCTGGTTTACCTTCAGTATGAATGCTATACATCACACACTGGGCTGACGGAGAGTCACTGCACTGCCTTGCCATCCATCCACCCATCCATCCATCCCTCCATCCATCCACCCATCCATCCATTACCCGAACCACTTAACCTGCTGTCAGGGTCGCAGGGATGCTGGAGCCTACCCTAGCTGTCACTGGGAGGCAGGCGGGGAGACACCCTGGACAGGCCGCCAGGCCATCACACGGGCAGACACACACACACACACACACCCACCCACCTAGGGACAATTTAGTACAGCCGAGTCACCTGACCTACATGTCTTTGGACTGTGGGAGGAAACCCACACAGACACGGGGAGAACATGCAAACTCCACACAGAGGACGACCCGGGACAACCTCCAAGGTTGGACTACCTCAGGGCTCGAACCCAGGACCTTCTTGCTGTGAGGCGACTGCGCTAACCACTGCACCACCGTGCCGCCGCTACACTGCCTAGCTCTTTTAAGAAAGAGCTTGTAAAAAGCACACAACTCACAGAAATAGACAACTCCTGAATCGCGTGCTAACACAACACTGAAGCCACCGTGCTGGAAAACCCGTTTGTTGAGAAGAGGTGAAGAAAAAGACAAAGCAGGACAACAATGACTGATGAAACAACGAGTATTTAGGCGCCTGCCAGTACGGCTGGAGACCAAAGACCACCAGCTTTATCTGCTCCCGGGCCGTCAGTGCGGGCTCTATTGGGGTGACACACTGTGGGATGTGCACAAGGATGTTCTGAGCACCACCCAAACCCCTCTTCTCACCGTCACACGGCGGGTTCTCACACCACCCCCGTACGCCGCTGGATTTAGAGTACAAACGCACATTTCTACCATATCTGAGACGGGTAACTTGTAGACCTGACACCGAACAGGCCAGCGGCCATGGAAGGAGCAGAGCTGTAAGTAATAAATCAGTTTAATGATCCTGTACGGGTGGCCTCGTACCGCGGGTGACTCAGGCAGACCTAATAAAACAACTACAGTGACCTGAAAAGTAGAAACCCCTGTTCTATACCGCGCTCACATCGACCAACAATATCGGCACAGCAGTTTATCGGTCAGTCTGTAGTAGGCACTGACTGTTTACTGGATAAGACTTCTTATCAGCCAGGTCTGAGGCGTGGTCCTGTACCTACCCCACATGCTCCAGCAGAAAAACTGTAAGGGCAGTTTCTTGTTTCAGCTTATTGCAACAGTTACCTTTAAACGCCAGGTGAACCCGACCCGTATGTGTCCTGGTCACTGCACTAGCGCCTGCTCTGGTCAGTCGGGGCACATGTTCGGGGGGGGGGACTGGGGGGGAATAGTCCCCCTGGCGAAACTCCTCACTGTCAGCTGAAAAGAAGCGGCTGGTGACTCCACATGTATCAGAGGAGACATGTGGTAGGTAGTCTGCAGCCCTCCCCGGATCAGCAGAGGGGGTGGAGCAGTGACCCGGAAGAGTGGGGTAATTGGCCGGATACAATTGGGGAGAAAAAGGGGGGGAAATCCAAAAAAGAACAAAAAAGAATTTAAAAAAAGAGCTGCGAGAAGAAGAAGCGTCACTGCTTTAAAACCTCCATATTGGCGAGGAATGCTTGGTAAACAAAACGAGCAGAGCGCCCTGGGAGAGATGCACTTTACACCAGCCAGTAGGGCTGGGCCAAGGCACCCAGCAGCAGAGGATTCAGGTTTTACTCGGCAGCTTTCACATGTTAGAGTCCTTCATGGATAAACATGAACCACTGACTGACACGGCAACCACCTCCAGCTGAAGAACTGACGTCTTTCAGAACAAGCTGCTGGGTTCCAGAACCAAGTCAAAGCTTTGAGATCTGAACGATAGCTACAAGCTGCTGGGTTCCAGAAGCAAGTCAAAGCTTTGAGATCTGAACGATAGCTACAAGCTGCTGGGTTCCAGAACCAAGTCAAAGCTTTGATATCTGAACGATAGCTACAAGCTGCTGGGGATCCAGAACCAAGTCAAAGCTTTGAGATCTGAACGATAGCTACAAGCTGCTGGGTTCCAGAACCAAGTCAAAGCTTTGAGATCTGAATGATAGCTACAAGCTGCTGGGTTCCAAAACCAAGTCAAAGCTTTGAGATCTGAACGATAGCTACAAGCTGCTGGGTTCCAGAACCAAGTCAAAGCTTTGATATCTGAACGATAGCTACAAGCTGCTGTGGTTCCAGAACCAAGTCAAAGCTTTGAGATCTGAACAATAGCTACAAGCTTCTGGGTTCCAGAACCAAGTCAAAGCTTTGATATTTGAACGATAGCTACAAGCTGCTGGGGTTCCAGAACCAAGTCAAAGCTTTGAGATCTGAATGATAGCTACAAGCTGCTGGGTTCCAGAACCAAGTCAAAGCTTTGAGATCTGAATGATAGCTACATGCTGCTGGGTTCCTGCTGAGTTTCACCAGGGGGATGTAGCGCGTGGGAGGATCACGCTATTCCCCCCAGTTCCCCCTCCCCCCCAAATAGGGGCCCCGACTGACGAGGGGAGGCGCTAGTGCAGCGACCAGGACACATACCCACATCCAGCTTCCCACCCACAGACACGGCCAATTGTGTCTGTAGGGATGCCCGACCAAGCCGAGGGTAACAACGGGATTCGAACCGGCGATCCCCATGTTCGTAGGCAATGGAATAGATCGCCATACCACCCGGACATCCCACTAAATCAAACTCTTCCTGAAACTCCTCTGGTTGCCATTTGCTGGTTGACTGAATGTCTATAACACCTCATACGGTTTAAGAAAGAATATTTTGTTAAAGGATCCAAACTGTCTTCTCAGAAACTGCAGGACAAGTCTGAAATTACTACCATTAACACTGATGATCAACCACTAACACTGATGATCAACCACTAACACTGATGATCAACCATTAACACTGATGATCAACCATTAACACTGACGATCAACCATTAACACTGACGATCAACCATTAACACTGATGATCAACCATTAATAATGATGATCAGCGATTAAAATATTACTTGTTAACCATGGGTTTAAAAAGGTTCTCGGACTATAAGCAAGCAAAATTATTTATATAAAAGTTTTAAGTCAAGTCAATGTTATTTGTATAGCCCAATGTACCTCAGGGGCTTTACAGCAACATGACATCCTGTCCTTAGACCCTCGCATCAGACAAGGAACACCTCCCGAAAAACCTTTAGCAGGGAGAACAACAGGAAGAAGCCTCAGGGAGAGCAACAGAGGAGGATCTCTTCCCGAGACGCCCAACGTGCCATGATGTTGTGTTTACACAACACAACACAACACTGAAAGAGGACAACATAATTATAATGGACTTATAAAATATATGAAGAATATGAGGAGGAGGATGCCAAGCAGTGTCCAGATGCCACCGGAACATTCCAGGACCCGAGCCATGTGAAACATGGTCTGCACTGGTACCAGAGCTCTCACACTAGACTCGGACTCTGGCAAGCACATCAGTTTCTACATTAAATAGGGGCTCAAAACATAGCACGACTACAGACGTGGCTACAATAAAAGCTCAAGCCAGCAGAAAGGCAGTCGAGCCCCAACGACACTGGTCAGGAAGTTTTACGCTGGTGTGAGATCTGTCAAGACTCTTCTTTTTGCAAACGCATTTACAGCCAAAACAACTGCTTTCACCACGCCAACGCCTCAGTCTAGTCCAGACCTCCCAGTCTGAACACATCAGCCAACGCCTCAGTCTAGTCCAGACCTCCCAGTCCGAACACATCAGCAAACGCCTCAGTCTAGTCCAGAACTCCCAGTCTGAACACATCAGCAAACGCCTCAGTCTAGTCCAGACCTCCCAGTCTAAACACATCAGCAAACGCCTCAGTCTAGTCCAGACCTCCCAGTCCGAACACATCAGCCAACGCCTCAGTCTAGTCCAGACCTCCCAGTCCGAACACATCAGCCAACGCCTCAGTCTAGTCCAGACCTCCCAGTCTGAACACATCAGCAAACGCCTCAGTCTAGTCCAGACCTCCCAGTCTAAACACATCAGCCAACGCCTCAGTCTAGTCCAGACCTCCCAGTCTAAACACATCAGCAAACGCCTCAGTCTAGTCCATACCTCCCAGTCCGAACACATCAGCAAACGCCTCAGTCTAGTCCAGACCTCCCAGTCTGAACACATCAGCAAATGCCTCAGTCTAGTCCAGACCCCCCAGTCTGAACACATCAGCAAACGCCTCAGTCTAGTCCAGACCTCCCAGTCTGAACACATCAGCCAACGCCTCAGTCTAGTCCAGACCTCCCAGTCCGAACACATCAGCAAACACCTCAGTCTAGTCCAGACCTCCCAGTCTAAACACATCAGCAAACGCCTCAGTCTAGTCCAGACCTCCCAGTCCGAACACATCAGCAAATGCCTCAGTCTAGTCCAGACCTCCCAGTCTGAACACATCAGCCAACACCTCAGTCTAGTCCAGACCTCCCAGTCCGAACACATCAGCACGGACACACAAACTGCCATGAACACACACCGCAGCACTCTGCAGAAGTGTGTGCCTGTGTTGGGTTCAGTGTGCTCAAGAGGGGCCAACACATCCCTCCACCCATCCATCCATCCATTCATCCATCCATCCATCCATCCTCCAAACCACGTATCCTGCTTTCTGGGTTGCAGGGATGCCGGAGCCTAGCCCACCGCCAGTCCATCACACAGGACAGGACCCCCCCCCCCACACACACACACACCTAGGGACAATTCAGTACGGCCGAGTCACCTGACCTACAGGTCTTTGGACTGTGGGAGGAAACCGGAGCCCCCGGAGGAAACCCACACAGACACGGGGAGAACATGCAAACTCCACACAGAGGACGACCCGGGACGACCCCTAAGGTTGGACTACCCCGGGGCTCAAACCCAGAACCTTCTTGCTGTGAGGCGACCACGCTAACCACTGCGTCATCGTGCCGCTGGGGTCAATACAATAAGATGAAAAAAAAAAGGTTCAGAAACATATTTGTCTTCCAAGAGGACAATACCCCCTGGCAAGTCAGAACAACACTAGTCCCACATACTCCCAACATCTTGTATTATTCATAGTATTTCCAGCCGGTTAAGTGTGGTAGGCGAGATGATGAAGTAACAGACCTGCAGTAGATTAATCATACTGACGGGCTTTCAAAGTAGCCGACAAAAAAAAAGTTCTCCCTGCTTATTTTGGCACATTACGGGGAAAGCCTCTCTTCTGTATGGACAGATGTGATCATGTGACCTCTGTCAGCACTTTTCCAGGTAATTTACATTTACTCTCTCTGCGTTATCTAAGGCAGCTCACAAGAGAGTCAGCAGTTAGCAGAGAGACACCAGCCGGTGTCACAGAGCGCTGCCCGGCAGCGATCACGCCACCGTCCATCACAGTCTGGCACGACTCGGCATCTGCTCGCTCTCAGGCCCAGCTGCTCGTTGGGGCATCGGTGGCCACCCGCCCTCCGACACAGCTCCCGAGACGGGAAACGTGCAGGGAAGCTTGTGGCCGATCCCTCCCGTCCAGCCCACAGCCTGTTCATAAGACTGCCTTCCGGACGGCGGTACGACTCTGTCAAGACTAAACAACACATATCACCAGAACCGCTTCTATCCCAAAGCGGCAGCCCTTCTCAATACCTCCCAAACTCCTGCGTGGTATTTGTGTATTTATGTGGTGCCACTGTGCATTCAGTATTAATTACCCATACTACATTACCACTTACCTACTGCAAATTCAGCATTCATTTATATTTATATTTAATGAATACTACTCACTACCCTGGTGGTGTGTTGTATCACATACCAAACTGTTTTTTCTAGGTTTTGTATTGTGTATTGTATATTGCACGTCTTGTATTCACTGTTGTATTGCACACTACTGTATTTAATGGGGACACACACGTGTGAATGAGAGGGAGGACAGTGGAGTGGCGAGGATGCAAGGAGTGGAGGTGATGGAGATGGATGAGTTTAAATACTTGGGGTCAACTGTCCAGAGTAACGGGGAGTGCAGGAGAGAGGTGGAGAAGAGAGTGCAGGCAGGGTGGAGTGGGTGGAGAAGAGTGTCAGGAGTGATTTGTGACAGAAGGGTACCAGCAAGAGTTAAAGGGAAGGTTTACAAGATGGTAGTGAGACCAGCTATGTTGTATGGTTTGGAGACAGTGGCACTGATGAAAAGACAGGAGGAGGAGCTGGAGGTGGCAGAGATGAAGATGATAAGATTTTCACTGGGAGTGATGAAGAAGGTCAGGATTAGGAAGGAGTATATTAGAGCAGCGTTTCTCAAACCTCTCCTGGAGGATCACTTGTCCTGCATGTTTTAGATCTCTCCCTGCTCCAACACAGCTGATTCAAATGATCAACTCGTTATGAGCTCCCGAAGCTGCATAATAACAAAACTGATCATTTAAATCAGCTGTGTTGGAGCAGGGCGAGATCTAAAACATGCAGGACAAGTGGTCCTCCAGGAGACGTTTGAGAAACGCTGTATTAGAGGGACAGCTCAGGTTGGACGGTTTGGAGACAAAGACAAGATTGAGATGGTTTGGACATGTGTGGAGGAGAGATGCTGGGTATATTGGGAGAAGGATGCTGAATATGGAGCTGCCAGGGAAGAGGAGAAGAGGAAGGCCAAAGAGGAGGTTTATGGAGGTGGTGAGGGAGGACATGCAGGTGGCTGGTGTGACAGAGGAAGATGCAGAAGACAGGAAGACATGGAAACGGATGATCCACTGTGGCGCCCCCTAACGGGAGCAGCCGAACGTAGTAGTAGTAGTAGTAGTAAATTGTATTTAATGGGTGTCCTGTTTAGCTATTGTACTAAACTGAGTGGCATGAGGAACACCAAGTTAAATTCCTACTGCATGTAATATCCCGTCCCGGGCGCTGCACGGCGGCTGCCCACTGCTCCTGGCTACACAACTACACAGCTACACAGCCAGGATTGGTTAAATGCAGAGCAGAATTTCCCCATGGGGGTTCAGAAAGTATACCAAATCAAATGTATGTTTGCGAATAAAGGTGATTCTGATAGCAGTACCACATGAAGTAGTAGTGGTAGTATATTTGCTGCACAGTACGTAATCACAGCATAGCCAAGAATGCATGTCATGTGAAGCACATTGTAATTTCTGTCACTCGTCCGGTAAGACAGCAGTTCCCTGTTGCACAACGCAGCCGTCTTGTCACATGACTGTGTCGACATGACATAACCTGGCTGCGACAGACGACCCGGAACTTTACCACAGACGTCTCACGTCTCTGTACAGCTCACCAGCCACACCGCTTCACTGACACTTCTTAGAAATGACTTTGTACTGGTTTCACACAGAAGCAATGACGAAAGAGAGAGACAGACGGAAGTGAGGTGATGGAGACTGCTCGGCAGTTCGTTCTGCGTCCTGCGCTCCTGGCACGTGTGACACACACGTCACGTCACCCCGTGTGGAGGTGAGTAAGTCACGTCACGCCGTGTGGAGGTGAGTAAGTCATGTCACCCCGTGTGGAGGTGAGTAAGTCATGTCACCCCGTGTGGATGTGAGTAAGTCACGTCACGCCGTGTGGATGTGAGTAAGTCACGTCACCCCGTGTGGAGGTGAGTAAGTCACGTCGCGCCGTGTGGAGGTGAGTAAGTCACGTCACACCGTGTGGAGGTGAGTAAGTCACGTCACGCCGTGTGGAGGTGAGTAAGTCACGTCGCGCCGTGTGGAGGTGAGTAAGTCACGTCACGCCGTGTGGAGGTGAGTAAGTCACGTCACGCCGTGTGGAGGTGAGTAAGTCACGTCACGCCGTGTGGATGTGAGTAAGTCACGTCACGCCGTGTGGATGTGAGTAAGTCACGTCACCCCGTGTGGAGGTGAGTAAGTCACGTCACGCCGTGTGGATGTGAGTAAGTCACGTCACGCCGTGTGGAGGTGAGTAAGTCATGTCACCCCGTGTGGAGGTGAGTAAGTCATGTCACCCCGTGTGGATGTGAGTAAGTCACGTCACGCCGTGTGGATGTGAGTAAGTCACGTCACCCCGTGTGGAGGTGAGTAAGTCACGTCGCGCCGTGTGGAGGTGAGTAAGTCACGTCACACCGTGTGGAGGTGAGTAAGTCACGTCACGCCGTGTGGAGGTGAGTAAGTCACGTCGCGCCGTGTGGAGGTGAGTAAGTCACGTCACGCCGTGTGGAGGTGAGTAAGTCACGTCACGCCGTGTGGAGGTGAGTAAGTCACGTCACGCCGTGTGGATGTGAGTAAGTCACGTCACGCCGTGTGGATGTGAGTAAGTCACGTCACCCCGTGTGGAGGTGAGTAAGTCACGTCACGCCGTGTGGATGTGAGTAAGTCACGTCACGCCGTGTGGAGGTGAGTAAGTCACGTCACGCCGTGTGGAGGTGAGTAAGTCACGTCACGCCGTGTGGAGGTGAGTAAGTCACGTCACCCCGTGTGGAGGTGAGTAAGTCATGTCACCCCGTGTGGATGTGAGTAAGTCACGTCACACTGTGTGGAGGTGAGTAAGTCACGTCACGCCGTGTGGAGGTGAGTAAGTCACGTCACACCGTGTGGAGGTGAGTAAGTCACGTCACGCCGTGTGGATGTGAGTAAGTCACGTCACGCCGTGTGGATGTGAGTAAGTCACGTCACCCCGTGTGGAGGTGAGTAAGTCACGTCACGCCGTGTGGATGTGAGTAAGTCACGTCACGCCGTGTGGAGGTGAGTAAGTCACGTCACGCCGTGTGGAGGTGAGTAAGTCACGTCACGCCGTGTGGAGGTGAGTAAGTCACGTCACCCCGTGTGGAGGTGAGTAAGTCACGTCACGCCGTGTGGAGGTGAGTAAGTCACGTCACGCCGTGTGGAGGTGAGTAAGTCACGTCACGCCGTGTGGAGGTGAGTAAGTCACGTCACGCCGTGTGGAGGTGAGTAAGTCACGTCACGCCGTGTGGATGTGAGTAAGTCACGTCACGCCGTGTGGAGGTGAGTAAGTCACGTCACGCCGTGTGGATGTGAGTAAGTCACGTCACGCCGTGTGGATGTGAGTAAGTCACGTCACGCCGTGTGGAGGTGAGTAAGTCACGTCACGCCGTGTGGATGTGAGTAAGTCACGTCACGCCGTGTGGATGTGAGTAAGTCACGTCACGCCGTGTGGAGGTGAGTAAGTCACGTCACGCCGTGTGGAGGTGAGTAAGTCACGTCACGCCGTGTGGATGTGAGTAAGTCACGTCACGCCGTGTGGATGTGAGTAAGTCACGTCACGCCGTGTGGAGGTGAGTAAGTCACGTCACGCCGTGTGGAGGTGAGTAAGTCACGTCACGCCGTGTGGAGGTGAGTAAGTCACGTCACGCCGTGTGGAGGTGAGTAAGTCACGTCACGCCGTGTGGAGGTGAGTAAGTCATGTCACGCCGTGTGGATGTGAGTAAGTCACGTCACGCCGTGTGGATGTGAGTAAGTCATGTCACCCCGTGTGGAGGTGAGTAAGTCACGTCACGCCGTGTGGATGTGAGTAAGTCATGTCACGCCGTGTGGATGTGAGTAAGTCATGTCACGCCGTGTGGATGTGAGTAAGTCATGTCACGCCGTGTGGATGTGAGTAAGTCATGTCACGCCGTGTGGATGTGAGTAAGTCACGTCACGCCGTGTGGATGTGAGTAAGCCAACAATGCAGAGATGCTGTGCAGCTTGGTGTGCGGACATCAGACAAGTGAATCTTGTACATCTTACCTTGGCACTGGAATCCTTGTTTTCCAAACCCCCTGTGAAAAAGACAGAAAGGAAGATTTTTTAGGGAACTATTTTGTCTCTCACCCCCCCCCCTCCCCCGCACACATTCATTCACTCCAAGGTTGAGACATCTCATGTTGTTTCTGGTGACTTTCTCAGGACACACAAACAACACGAGGATGGAGGAGACGGGCGTGGCTCGGCAGACGCGTGCATATTGATTTTCGACTGTGAGTGCGTCTATGTGTGTGGTGTGAGTGTGATGTGAGTGTGTGATGTGAGTGTGTGAGTGTGTGTGTGGTGTGAGTGTGGTGTGAGTGTGAGTGTGGTGTGAGTGTGTGGTTATCAAAGGAGTTGAATCAAGTGCAACTGGAGTCCAGTTGCACTTGATTCAACTCCTTTGATAACCATGACCTGGATGAATGAGAACATTCACAGACATGTGTGTGTGGCGTGTGTGTGGCGTGTGTGTGTGTGGCGTGTGTGTGTGTGGTGTGTGTGGTGTGTGTGTGTGTGGTGTGTGTGTGGTATGTGTGTTCTTGTTCAAGTTGTACTTGTGAGGACCAATTTGAGTTCTTAACCATAGCAGTGAGGACACCTGTTTAGTAAAGCGAGGACATTTGGCCCGTCCTCACCTCTTCACAGGTCTGTCTCGGGTCAGGATTTGGGGTGGGGTAGGAATGAAGGTTAGATGGAGGGCAGGGGTGGGGTGGGGTGGGGTAGGAATGAAGGTTAGATGGAGGGCAGGGTAATGAGTAGTTGTGGTTAGGTTTTCAGGGTTGGTGTTCGGGTTAATTGGAAGGGTCAGAGGTCAGGTAATTGGATTTTGTCCCCAACCTAAATATGTTGTCCTCGTGAGGACAGACAGGATTTATACACAACATACATAAGCAAACGCACGTGTGTGTGTGTGTGTGTGTGTGTGTGTGTGTGTGTGTGAGAGAGAGAAAATAGAGCAGAGAAAAAGGAAAGGTAATTGTGCGCTCTCTGTGCTCGTCGTTATGCGGAGCTAAGTGGCGTCACACTGGGCAGGCTGCGAGCAGAGGACGTGTCAACGTGGCCTCTGTCCCGTCCCACCCAGGGCGTCCTGATGGAGGTGCGGTCTCACCAGTAGGCCGGAGGTGCTGTGTGGACGTTCAGAACCACGGTGTGTTCGGGACCAGGTGATGACAACCTGATCCCACAGAACGCGGCAGTGGCTCGCATGATGCGGCGGCGGCGGCGGCACCACGGAAACAACGCCGGCGGGACGTCCATTAGGACCCTTTGTCGTGCTGGACACACGAATCCCCTGACCCAACGGCATGCAGTGAGCGGTGTTCAGTATTGTCCCGGTTTACTTTATCGTCATGTGACCAGAGGTGGACACCCCGGCTCCAGAAAGCCAGAGTCCGGCCATGTGTTTGTTCCAGCCCGCCGGTCAAGGGGATCTGAAGAGAGGCGCCAACTACATTCAGCTGGGGTGGTGTACGGGTGGAACAAAGACGTGGCAGGACCTGTCCTTTCAGGAGGTTAAGGTTGTCCCCCCCCCCCCCCGCATGCACCAGCAGCTTGGTGGACCCGGTATGTTCCGAAACTCAGGATTTCAGGAAGATGCTCAAGCGGAGTTCTTGAAGCAGCAGCACGGGGCACTGAAACAGTGGTCCGGGAGAGCGGCACCGCCCCCCCCACCAGCAGCACCGCTTCCCCACCAGCAGCACTGCTCCCCCCACACCAGCAGCACCGCTCCCCCCCCACACCAGCAGCACCGCTCCCCCCACACCAGCAGCACCGCTCCCCCCCACACCAGCAGCACCGCTTCCCCACCAGCAGCACCGCTTCCCCACCAGCAGCACCGCCCCCCCACCAGCAGCACCGCTTCCCCACCAGCAGCACCGCTCCCCCCCCACACCAGCAGCACCGCTCCCCCCACACCAGCAGCACCGCTCCCCCCCACACCAGCAGCACCGCTCCCCCCCCACACCAGCAGCACCGCACCCCCCACCAGCAGCACCGCTCCCCCCCCACAGGCAGCACCGCTCCCCCCACACCAGCAGCACCGCTCCCCCCCACACCAGCAGCACCGCTCCCCCCCCCACCAGCAGCACCGCTTCCCCCCAACCAGCAGCACCGCTCCCCACACCAGCCCAAACTCGCTGCAGCAACTTCTGCTCGCACACAGTGCTGTTAAATTCAACCAAAGAATCAATCGATCAACCAATCAATGGATCGATCATGAATCAGCCAGTATGAGCAGCAGAAGAAGTGGAGAGCAGAAGTGATTACAGTAGGACGGTGCTGGACTCTTGTCCAGGCGGTGGTATGAGGGGGAGGAAGTGTGCTCTTACCAGATGAAGTCGGTGCAGTGGCTGCAGAAGGTGGGCTGTCTGAAGAACCGCGCGATGAACTTGTGGTTCTTCACCTCGTGCACGTTCTTCTGCCGCAGGGCGCCTTTCCGGGCGAACCTGTTGGCCACGTCCGCCGTGGACGACTCGTTTAAACTCAGCACATCAGCCATGCTCACGCAACAGCAACGCTCCCTGCCGTCTCTCTCACTTTCTCCCGCTGCCTGCCTGCCTGCCTGTCTGCCTGTCTGCCTGTTTCTCCCTCTGCCTGCCTGTCTGCCTGTCTGTTTCTCCCTCTGCCTGCCTGACTGCCTGTCTGCCTGTCTGTCTGCCTGTCTGTCTGTGTTGGGATCCGGAGGACTCCCCCCTGGACGCGCTCGCAGCCTTCTGCGTTCAACAAGTGAAGCGCGGTAGCGGGCAGTGGTCTGCAGCTGCTGGGCCGGAACACGGAGCCTGTCTGCGGGCTGGTGTCTCTCTGTGCTGGGCCGGAACACGGAGCCTGTCTGCGGGCTGGTGTCTCTCTCTGCTGGGCCGGAACACGGAGCCTGTCTGCGGGCTGCGCCTCCGCCGGGCTACTTCACTGACAGCTCCTCCGCTTCCTTCTTTCGCCCGGCTGATGTCACGCAACAGGATCCATTGTGGGAGGTTGGCTCGTTTGTCGGCGGGGTGGTCGCACCGAAAAGGACTGTCGGCGTCGTAGCGTCACCGTGTGGCCAACAGAAGGACGGCCGCCTGCCCCGTCTCGCCGGCTGCTGTGCTGCGCGGTGGTCACTTCGGCGTGCTGATAGAATATACAGGCGTGTTTTCTGGAGAGACGACCGAGACTCTCTAAGCAGCGTTCCTCAAGTCTCTCCTGGAGCACCACCTGTCCTGCACGTGTCAGATCGCTCCCTGCTCCAACACAGCTGATTCCGATGATCGACTCGTTATGAGCTCCCGGAACTGCCTAATAACACAACTGGTCATTTAAATCAGCTGTGCTGGAGCAGGGAGCGATCCGAGACGTGCAGGACAAGCGGTCCTCCAGGAGAGGCTTGAGAAACGCTGCTCTAAGCCACCTTCTCTGGACCTGCCCACGTCTGAAAACCTTCTGGACGGATGGTCAGGTTTAATTCCTCGAGAAGACTCTTCAGCCTCACCTTTCAACCGCTTCCCCTCGACCCCATGCACACGCACACGCACATGCACTGAGTCTCCTTGGCGGATTGTTTGTGCATAGGATGAACTGGAATGGAGGAAAACCCAAACTACGTGTAGTGTTGATAAACATGCAAAACGACACTAAGACCGCCCATTTCTGGAAAACAAGAAAGCAATCCCAACTGTTCACATCCCGACTGGTCACATCCCAACTGTTCACATCCCAGCTGTTCACATCCCAGCTGTTCACATCCCGACTGTTCACATCCCAGCTGTTCACATCCCAACTGTTCACATCCCGACTGGTCACATCCCAACTGTTCACATCCCAGCTGTTCACACCCCAACTGTTCACATCCCAGCTGTTCACATCCCAACTGTTCACATCCCGGCTGTTCACATCCCAACTGTTCACATCCCAGCTGTTCACATCCCGACTGTTCACACCCCGGCTGTTCACATCCTGACCGTTCACATCTCTGAGAAATGCAATTCGACCTTTGAAGACGTGCCTGTACCTGTGTTCCATGTTGGGTTTAAGTATGTTTATTGTCTTCTCATTGCAACGTCTTGTATGTTTGTTCTTTGACATCAAACAGAGTTGTTTTATAAAGTAAAAACAAACCAAAACTGGCGGGGTGAATGTGTCAAACACAACTTAACCGGGGTGGAAACGGCCCAGGGCCGTGAGCAGAAACAAATCAGTTGGCTGGAGTCAAGCTTTAAACGGGGATTTTTTTGGGAGGGGGTGGGGGGGTGGGGTGGTGCTTCTCATGTGAAAGCAACTTTACTCTTATTGTCATAATGAAATGCTTGTTTTGCTGGCTCATCACACAACTTTGAAATAAAAGTACTTATAAAAGTACTTGGAGAAGTCAAATAGCAAGAACAGGATACATGTGGCAAGACACTCACTGCAGACTTTGGATGTATTTTGTGGGACAGTGCTACAGTACATGTATTTTGTGGGACAGTACTACAGACGATGTATTTTGCTGGACAGTACTACAGTACATGTATTTTGTGGGACAGTACTACAGTACATGTATTTTGTGGGACAGTACTACAGTAGATGTATTTTGTGGCACAGTACTACAATAGATGTATTTTGTGGGACAGTGCTACAGTAGATGTATTTTGCTGGACAGTGCTACAGTAGATGTATTTTACTGGACAGCACTACAGTAGATGTATTTTGTGGGACAGTACTACAGTACATGTATTTTGTGGGACAGTGCTA
>NC_079215.1:1782266-1929766 GCF_029633865.1 Lampris incognitus | reverse complement strand
GGTATGGTAAGGTTTGGGTTAGAGTTGGGTTAAGGTAAGGTAAGGTTTGGGTTAGAGTTGGGTTAAGGTAAGGTTATGGTTTGGGTTAGAGTTGGGTTAAGGTAAGGGTAAGGTTTGGGTTAGAGTTGGGTTAAGGTAAGGGTAAGGCTTGGGTTAGAGTTGGGTTAAGGTAAGGTAAGGTTTGGGTTAGAGTTGGGTTAAGGTAAGGTTATGGTTTGGGTTAGAGTTGGGTTAAGGTAAGGTTATGGTTTGGGTTAGAGTTGGGTTAAGGTAAGGGTAGGGTTTGGGTTAGAGTTGGGTTAAGGTAAGGGTAGGGTTTGGGTTAGAGTTGGGTTAAGGTAAGGTAAGGTTTGGGTTAGAGTTGGGTTAAGGTAAGGTTATGGTTTGGGTTAGAGTTGGGTTAAGGTAAGGGTAGGGTTTGGGTTAGAGTTGGGTTAAGGTAAGGGTAGGGTTTGGGTTAGAGTTGGGTTAAGGTAAGGTAAGGTTTGGGTCAGAGTTGGGTTAAGGTAAGGTTAAGGTTTGGGTTAGAGTTGGGTTAAGGTAAGTGTAAGGTTTGGGTTAGAGTTGGGTTAAGGTAAGGGTAAGGTTTGGGTTAGAGTTGGGTTAAGGTAAGGGTAGGGTTTGGGTTAGAGTTGGGTTAAGGTAAGGGTAAGGTTTGGGTTAGAGTTGGGTTAAGGTTTAGGTAAGGTTTGGGTTAGAGTTGGGTTATGGTTTGGGTTAGAGTTGGGTTAAGGTAAGGGTAGGGTTTGGGTTAGAGTTGGATTAAGGTAAGGGTAGGGTTTGGGTTAGAGTTGGGTTAAGGTAAGGGTAGGGTTTGGGTTAGAGTTGGGTTAAGGTAAGGGTAGGGTTTGGGTTAGAGTTGGGTTAAGGTAAGGGTAAGGTTTGGGTTAGAGTTGGGTTAAGGTAAGGGTAAGGTTTGGGTTAGAGTTGGGTTAAGGTAAGGTAAGGTTTGGGTTAGAGTAGGGTTAAGGTAAGGGTAGGGTTTGGGTTAGAGTTGGGTTAAGGTATGGTAAGGTTTGGGTTAGAGTTGGGTTAAGGTATGGTAAGGTTTGGGTTAGAGTTGGGTTAAGGTAAGGTAAGGTTTGGGTTAGAGTTGGGTTAAGGTAAGGTAAGGTTTGGGTTAGAGTAGGGTTAAGGTAAGGGTAGGGTTTGGGTTAGAGTTGGGTTAAGGTTTAGGTAAGGTTTGGGTTAGAGTTGGGTTATGGTTTGGGTTAGAGTTGGGTTAAGGTAAGGGTAGGGTTTGGGTTAGAGTTGGGTTAAGGTAAGGGTAGGGTTTGGGTTAGAGTTGGGTTAAGGTAAGGGTAGGGTTTGGGTTAGAGTTGGGTTAAGGTAAGGGTAGGGTTTGGGTTAGAGTTGGGTTAAGGTAAGGGTAAGGTTTGGGTTAGAGTTGGGTTAAGGTAAGGGTAAGGTTTGGGTTAGAGTTGGGTTAAGGTAAGGTAAGGTTTGGGTTAGAGTAGGGTTAAGGTAAGGGTAGGGTTTGGGTTAGAGTTGGGTTAAGGTATGGTAAGGTTTGGGTTAGAGTTGGGTTAAGGTATGGTAAGGTTTGGGTTAGAGTTGGGTTAAGGTAAGGTAAGGTTTGGGTTAGAGTTGGGTTAAGGTAAGGGTGAAGGTTAGAGTTGGGTTAAGGTACGGGTAAAGTTTGGGTTAGAGTTGGGTTAAGGTAAGGGTAAGGTTTGGGTTAGAGTTGGGTTAAGGTAAGGGTAAGGTTTGGGTTAGAGTTGGGTTAAGGTAAAGGTAAGGTTTGGGCTAGAGTTGGGTTAAGGTAAGGGTGAAGGTTAGAGTTGGGTTAAGGTAAGAGTAAGGTTTGGGTTAGAGTTGGGTTAAGGTAAGGGTGAAGGTTAGAGTTGGGATAAGGTACAGGTAAAGTTTGGGTTAGAGTTGGGTTAAGGTAAGGGTAAGGTTTGGGTTAGAGTTGGGTTAAGGTAAGGGTAAGGTTTGGGTTAGAGTTGGGTTAAGGTAAGGGTGAAGGTTAGAGTTGGGTTAAGGTAAGGGTAAGGTTTGGGTTAGAGTTGGGTTAAGGTAAGGGTAAGGTTTGGGTTGGAGTTGGGTTTAGGTAAGGGTAAAGTCTGGGTTAGAGTTGGGTTAAGGTAAGGGTAAAGTTTGGGTTAGAGTTGGGTTAAGGTAAGGGTAAAGTTTGGGTTAGAGTTGGGTTAAGGTAAGGGTAAGGTTTGGGTTAGAGTTGGGTTAAGGTAAGGGTAAAGTTGGGTTAGAGTTGGGTTAAGGTAAGGGTAAAGTTTGGGTTAGAGTTGGGTTAAGGTAAGGGTAAGGTTTGGGTTAGAGTTGGGTTAAGGTAAGGGTAAGGTTTATGTTAGAGTTGGGTTAAGGTAAGGGTAAGGGTGAAGGTTAGAGTTGGGCTAAGGTAAGGGTAAGGGTGAAGGTTAGAGTTGGGCTAAGGTAAGGGTAAGGTTTGGGTTAGAGTTGGGTTAAGGTAAGGGTAAGGGTGAAGGTTAGAGTTGGGCTAAGGTAAGGGTAAGGGTAAGGGTAAGGGTGAAGGTTAGACATGTAGTTCTGATGGTTAAGGTCATGGTTAAGAACTAGGGAGTGATTGTAAGTCTATTTAACGTCCCCAAAAGTGGCCAAAGTAAACGTGTGTGTGTGTGTGTGTGTGTGTGTGTGTGTGTGTGTGTGTGTGTGTGTGTGTGTGTGTGTGACTCAGTGTGTGTGTGTGTGCGTGTGTGTGTGACTCAGTGTGTGTGTGTGTGTGTGTGTGTGTGTGTGTGTGTGTGTGTGTGTGTGTGTGTGTGTGTGACTCAGTATGTGTGTGAGACTCAGTGTGTGTATGTGTGTGTGTGTATTTGACTCAGTGTGTGTGTGTGTGTGTGTGTGTGTGTGTGTGTGTGTGACTCAGTGTGAGGCTCAGTATGTGTGTGTGACTCAGTGTGTGTGTGTGACTCAGTGTGTGTGTGTGTGTGTGTGTGACTCAGTGTGTGTGTGTGTGTGACTCAGTGTGTGTGTGTGTGTGTATGTGTGTGTGTGTGTGTGTGTATTTGACTCAGTGTGTGTGTGTGTGTATTTGACTCAGTGTGTGTGTGTGTATTTGACTCAGTGTGTGTGTGTGTATTTGACTCAGTGTGTGTGCGTGTGACTGAGTGTGAGGCTCAGTATGTGTGTGTGACTCAGTGTGTGTGTGTGTGTGTGTGTGTGTGTGTGTGTGTGTGTGTCCCTCCTGCCCTTAGCTTGCTGCCGCTGGCTAGCCTCTGTGGCCAATAGGGAAGCGTCCTAGCGTGTAACCCTTCCCTTGCCAGTACATAGCCTCTCCTTCACCTAGACTCCTGCCCTTAGCTTGCTGCCGCTAGCTAGCCTCTGTGGCCAATAGGGAAGCGTCCTAGCGTGTAAGCCTTCCCTTGCCAGTACATAGCCTCTCCTTCACCTAGACTCCTGCCCTTAGCTTGCTGCCGCTAGCTAGCCTCTGTGGCCAATAGGGAAGCGTCCTAGCGTGTAACCCTTCCCTTGCCAGTACATAGCCTCTCCTTCACCTAGACTCCTGCCCTTAGCTTGCTGCCGCTAGCTAGCCTCTGTGGCCAATAGGGAAGCGTCCTAGCGTGTAACCCTTCCCTTGCCAGTACATAGCCTCTCCTTCACCTAGACTCCTGCCCTTAGCTTGCTGCCGCTAGCTAGCCTCTGTGGCCAATAGGGAAGCGTCCTAGCGTGTAAGCCTTCCCTTGCCAGTACATAGCCTCTCCTTCACCTAGACTCCTGCCCTTAGCTTGCTGCCGCTAGCTAGCCTCTGTGGTGAATAGGGAAGCGTCCTAGCGTGTAAGCCTTCCCTTGCCAGTACATAGCCTCTCCTTCACCAAGACTCCTGCCCTTAGCTTGCTGCCGCTAGCTAGCCTCTGTGGCGAATAGGGAAGCGTCCTAGCGTGTAAGCCTTCCCTTGCCAGTACATAGCCTCTCCTTCACCAAGACTCCTGCCCTTAGCTTGCTGCCGCTAGCTAGCCTCTGTGGCCAATAGGGAAGCGTCCTAGCGTGTAAGCCTTCCCTTGCCAGTACATAGCCTCTCCTTCACCTAGACTCCTGCCCTTAGCTTGCTGCCGCTAGCTAGCCTCTGTGGCGAATAGGGAAGCATGCTAGCGTGTAAGCCTTCCCTTGCCAGTACATAGCCTCTCCTTCACCTAGACTCCTGCCCTTAGCTTGCTGCCGCTAGCTAGCCTCTGTGGCCAATAGGGAAGCATGCTAGCGTGTAAGCCTTCCCTTGCCAGTACATAGCCTCTCCTTCACCAAGACTCCTGCCAGGCCTCCCCGTGGCCACACGTGGTAACTGGGGTCTTGCGGCCCCAGGCTAACTTGGCAGGGGATCTCGGAGCAGCAGCGGGCCCCAGAGATATGGTGTGCAGGCCCACCCTGGTGGACACGCTCTGGCACCTATCAACCACTGCCCCGCTGCCTTGTGGGTGAGTCTGGAAGACATAAGGCTAAGTGAGCTCACCCCAACAGAAAAGCAAGCTGTGGCGGCACACTTCGAGGCGGTTTCCCAAAAACTGGATTTCCGGCAGCCCCCTGCAGTTGTGTGGAGGTGCCGGTCGTCTAGGGATCCCCCTTGCCATTGGAACCATCTCCTCTAATATCAAGTCATGTGGCGTTGGGAGAGGCGCCCCACCCCCCATGCCACTTTAAAACCATCTCTGCTGCGCAGGGATCTTCTGCTGTCTGAGTCCTCAAAGGACCCACAGATAGAAGAAGATGGTCATCATCGGGCACCATGGACAATCAGCAAGCAAGCAAGCAATGTATGTATGTGTGTGTGTGTGTGTGTGTGTGTGTGTGTAACTGTGTGTGTGTGTGTGTGTGTGTGTGTGTGTGTGTGTGTGTGTGTGTGTGTGTGTGTGTGTGTGTGTGTGACTCAGTGTGTGCTGCGTGTACTCAGGAAGCTGATAGAAGTTATTCTTCAACTGGGGGTAAACACTCCTGACTGATGACCTCTGGGCTCAATCAATCACACAGAACTGCAGCATCTGGTTGGAGCAGACTGTCATGTGGTTGGAGCAGACTGTCGTGTGGTTGGAGCAGACTGTTGGGGGCCCAGGACAGCCGCTGTTATTTTACTGCAAGCTCGGGACTGTTGGAGGAGACTCTGTGGGGACTTCAGGGTGTAGAAGATGGCTCCAAAGTTGGTGTTTGTGCTCCTCTGCCAAGCTGTTCTATACACAACTGTCACGGCTAAAACAGGTAACGGAAGAGAAGAAGAAGAAGGAGTCTTGGCGTCATGATGAAAAGCTTCCTCGGTGTATATTTGAGAATAACATCACATCTGCAGGTATTCACTGTGTGGCCTACAGTGTCTAGCATCGGAGGTCCCAGCAAAGGTCAGAGGTCTTTAAAAGGTGTTGCTGGTAAGGGGTCAAGTAGGCCAGCAGCCGGTTTAGAAGCTGACACGAACTTCGTCGGAGGATCAGGACAGATGCTTGACTGGTTTAACTTTACACTGACTGTTGACTTTAGTTGACCGGTTAACGTAGTCGCCCGTGATGCGGGAGAGCCGCGTTCGCGTCCCAGCGGTGGCGGCGGTTCCCGGCCGTCCCCCGAAGTCGCTACATCCACGTCAGTGATGCGGAGTGAAACAGCCCATACACTTCCAGTGCTTCATGTTGCTGAGCTGCTGCATGTGTTCTGCAGCAGCTGATGCAGCACAGACCGCTTCCAACATTGTCCAAATCCTGGACTACCTGTATCTGACTTGGCGTAGGTTAGCATTAAATACACTGCACTTCTTCATAGGCATAAGACAAGACCACCGACAACGACTTTATGTCATATGTGCATCATATTAATCGCTTGAATCCACCCATCTACGTGCATGTCCTTGCCCAAGCCAGACCACTTTAAGACATTGAAATCTTCCTTTTCCTGCAGGAAATTCACTTTCTAGCTGAGCTGCATTGTCTGCTCCCATGTAGTCAACCTGACTCCGCTGCAAAGCTCCTGATAAGAACCCCGCAGAAGCCACATGATTACACTGTAACGTAGGGCTGCACGACAATTTCCCTTTATCCTCATGTCCAGATTGTCTCTCAGTGGTGATGTATCAGGATGACATTTGCACATTGTCATATCATGGTACTCAATTCTGCAGCCTAAGTTAATGATAACAAGAATCTATCACCCCTCACAAAATACCGTCTGACATATTCGAGGGAGTTTTACTTGAGTTCTGATTTGATATTAGGCTGAACTTTGCATTGCCAAACAGTTTAATGTGATGACCTCAGCTGAACTCTTCCACATGAATAAACACCAACAAACTGAATTCTTGCCCAGCACTACTGTAAAGTATTCAAATCTCTCTCCTTTCTTCCCTTAGTATGTGGCCGCCCGCCCATCACCGATGGCGTTGACGTGACAACGCTGAAACGTGTCTATGAGCTTGGGGAGGCGGTGACCCTGGCTTGTGAAGCCGGCTACAAGCCTTCCAAACAGGCCCCTTCCAGGATTACCTGCATCAATGCTGGAGAATGGTCACATTCAGATTTCTCATGTGCCCGTGAGTTCGCTTACCACACTAACAAAATCCCCTCTCGCACATTCACTCACGCCATAACACTGCCGGGATGACTTTCCCGGCATCGCCGGTGGTTTCCTGTGTTCACACGAACAGCTCCTAGCCATGAGACTTCCGGATAGCATTTACTGACACAACACAACATCGCCTTCTTTCTTGCTTCACCCCGCTCGGTGCATAACTGTAGTCCGCTGCCTTCCGCTTTCTACGGCAGCGGTCATCCCAGTTTCCTGTTTGTCGGCGTGTGCTGTTGACATTGTTATATTTTTTGTGATGGCTGCAGGATTTACCATGGATAAATGTCAACCACATGCACACAACTGTCCACACACTTCCACCTGCACCTCCCAGCACACGGGTGGAACATCTCAAGTTGTACATATCAAGTTACATCCACAATTATGAGGATGAGCGGACGGACAGACGGACGGACCCTCATAGCTGTGGACGTAACTTGCTATGTACAAGGTGAGACGTCCCACCCGTGTGCTGGGAGGTGCAGGTGGAAGTGTGTGGACAGTTGTGTGCATGTGGTTGACATTCATCCATGGTAAATCCTGCAGGCATCATGAAAAATATGCCACTGTCAATAGCACACGCCAAGAAACAGGAAACTGGTATGACCGCTGCCGTAGAAACCGGAGGTAAGTGGACTACAGTTATGCTCAGAGTCCTGGACGTGGTGTTGGTAGGCCAGTAGGGGGCAGTCTTCCCGCTGGTCCTTTTGAAAAAGAATAACAAAAAATCCCAGTGCCCCAGTGCAGTGACGGGGGCACTGTGCTGTAGGAGATGCCGTCCTCCGGATAAGATGTTAAACCAGGGTCCTGACTCGCTGGGGTCATTAAAGACCCCATGGCACTTATCACAAAGAGTAGGGGGTCCCCCGGTGTCCTGGCAAAATCCCCAACCTGGCTCTCTCCATCTGGCCACCTCATCATCCCCCATGTAACTGTCTCAATGACTCCTCCCTCTCCGCCTCAAGCTGATGTGTGGTGAGCGCTCTGGTGCAACATGGCTGCCGTGCACCACCCAGGTGGTGCTGCACATTGGTGGTGGTTGAAGTGAGTTACCCCCTTCAATGTGAAGCGCTTTGGGTGTCTCGCACTAGAACGACCGGAATTTCACTCCCACCTAAAACGAGCATGGGTCGTCAAAATGACAGCCAGTTTTTAAACTCTATATTCTGCCAAGATAAATACCCAACGGAGATGTTAATGCATCACACATGTTAGTATGTCTGTTATGAAACTAACCGACACCGAAATTAACATTTTAACCGCTTCAATACTATTTTCAAACAAGTTAGAAAAAGTGAAAATATCAATCATTACAAATCAAATTCTGCTTAGGGCCCGATAAAGCCTTGGGCCGGCTCTGCCGGCCGTAACAGGTTGCAGGATACATGTCTAGTTCGCTCACTCTCATAAAAGCATCTTACATAAATAAGACTGATGCAATGCTTTGCACGCTTGACCCGGCAACCTTACAGCTTTTGGGCAAACTATCGTCCTTCCAGAGCATTTACGGAAATGTTTCGAGGTCTTGAGCTGGTAAACTGCCGGTACAACTTTTCCCAACTCATGTTAACACACCACCCGGGCACAGAAAATGTGAAAATAGTAGGGGTAAGGCTGCTTGTGTGAATGAGGTTAAAGAACTTTGCAGCACTGGGACAAGGTTCAAGGCGCTCTGAGAGGACGGCGCTGGAACCTGGTGAAATGTACTACACCCCCATGCAGCCCATCGAGCAGGGAGGTCGAATATCCCTTAGTGGGAGCAGCACGCGGTCGGGAAATAATTCCCTTGAACTCACACACTGTCCATGGTGTCATTGAATCCTCACACTAATCTCTCGCCTGCTCAAAACACAGACAGAGAAGGTCGGTCAGGCTGGTCCAGTGATCCACTCCTGAGTTTCTCTGCCGCCAAGCCAATACCCAAACCAAGGCCCCATTGCCTGTGGAGCAGACATGCCGTGTTACAGAAATGAAAGCCCGGCACAAGAAAAGGATCCTCCTCACTTGCAAAACAGGTGCACGGAGGGGTTCTGGGTGATTTGGGAAGTTTCACGCATTGATGAGTTTCCGGTTGGCCTATAAGATACAGTGTGTCTCCACTGCCCTGCATGAGCTCGAGGGGTCTTCCCACGAGTCGGTGATCCAGGAGGGAGACGAGCAGAAACCGGGCGTAGGGATGGGCTGGCTGCTGCAGAGTAGATGGCAGGACAGCAGCAGAGTACAGTGTTTGTTAACTGCAAATGATTATAATAGAAAGACCACCTGCAAAATCCTCCTCCGCGGCCAAGGGATGTCAGCATTTCAGCTCTGATGTGAGCATTTACTGCCCCCCCCCCCAGCGGTTCGGCAAACGGCACAAGTAAAGGAGTTACAACTGAAAAAGCGTCTCGCGTTGCAGACTGTGTGTGTGTTTGTGTTTGGTAGCTGTGGATTAAATATGGCTTCCCTCTTCTACACAGCCAATATGTGTGCGATCCCCAGGCCTCTTCAGGCCTTGGCAATGGGGAAGACCGAGGTTCCATTCAAAAGCGTGCTGAACTTCACATGTGATGACGGGTAAGGCCTTGTCAGGGCTGACCCATGAACATGACTTCCTGTCTTCGTCTCGGCACACGTGGTGTTATCACAGGGACATGCAGTAGTCCATAGCTGTAGTATGTGTACACTGAAGTGATACAGCAAATACTTTATTTTACAATTTTACTGTTTAATTCCTTTATGACTCACATGAACTGGTGGTGTTTTTTATGTTATTTTTTTAAAGGTACGTGATGGATGGTGCCAACGAGAGCAGCTGTTTAGCTGACGGTACCTGGAGCCACCAGCCGCCCCTCTGCAGAGGTACTGGAGGAGCGACGAGTGTAACGCTAGAATGCTAGAAGGAAAAGTAAAACCGTTTCATTTAGACATTTGTAAGAACATATTTGAATTTGCTAGAGCTTAATTATGTCTTTGTTGGTTGAGAAGTGCCCTTCAGGTTACCGGCGTTTGCCAGCAGTAGGGTTGTGCAGTGACGCCGTCTGTCCCCTTGCAGCCGTAAGCTGTGCTCTGCCCGCTCCACCGAGAGACGGCAGAGTTGTTCACGACAAGAAGGCTGCCGGATCAACCACGGTGTACGGGCAAGGCTGGACGTATGAGTGCACCCCACCCAAAGCACCAAGCTTTGAGAGGGGGTACTGCCAGGCCAGCGGCGTTGCCACGGCGCCACCAGTGTGTCGCGGTGGGTGGAAATGTCGATAAGCTGTGTTCCCTTTATTCAAACATCCACTTTGACCAGTGACACGTTGCCAGCTTTTTTACAGGGTCAGGGAAAAGCAACAGCCTAAATACCCAACCAAAAACCCTTCCCTGAACCGGGGGGGGGGGGGGGCTAATGCCCCTTCTCCACCGCATGGTACTGGCTCAATGTGACTCCGCTCTATTCCACTCTACTCGCTTTAGTTTTTGGGATGTGGTTTTCCACTGCAGATAGTACCCTCCCACAGTGACGCCCCGCTGGCCATTTGTGGGCATGTTGAGTAGTTTTTTTTATAAGATTTTATTCATATTTAAATAAATATGAATAAATATACAAACATTTGTATTTATTTATATTCATATTTAATTTATTTATTTTTATTTATTTATTTATTTATAGTGGCATTTTCATGTCACCTTTCAGTATCAGCTCAGCTCACTTGGAACCTCGATGGAGGTGGTACCAAGAAATGTACCTGGTACCAGGTACTATCCCTAACTTTTGGCCAATGGAAAACCAAAAAAAAAAAAAAGCAAGTAGAGTTGAGTTGACTCGAGCCGGGACCATGCAGTGGAAAAGGGGCTAAGAGTACATCTGTCACCATGTTACAACTGCAAACATTCCCCAACCCTCTGTGAACAGAACACATGACCACTGTGACTCTAGTTAACGCTCACACCATGTCTGCAGATGAAGCTGGTCGCTGGTTTGGGACACCAGCAGTCACTGTATTGTTTATAAGGCTGGGGACACCTGCAGTCACTGTATTGGTTATAAGGCTGGGGACACCTGCAGTCACTGTATTGTTTATAAGGCTGGGGACACCTGCAGTCACTGTATTGTTTATAAGGGTGGGGACACCTGCAGTCACTGTATTGGTTATGAGGGTGGGGACACCTGCAGACACTGTATTGGTTATAAGGCTGGGGACACCTGCAGTCACTGTATTGTTTATAAGGCTGGGGACACCTGCAGTCACTGTATTGGTTATAAGGCTGGGGACACCTGCAGTCACTGTATTGTTTATAAGGGTGGGGACACCTGCAGTCACTGTATTGGTTATGAGGGTGGGGACACCTGCAGACACTGTATTGGTTATAAGGCTGGGGACACCTGCAGTCACTGTATTGGTTATAAGGGTGGGGACACCTGCAGTCACTGTATTGTTTATAAGGCTGGGGACACCTGCAGACACTGTATTGTTTATAAGGCTGGGGACACCTGCAGTCACTGTATTGTTTATAAGGGTGGGGACACGTGCAGTCACTGTATTGTTTATAAGGCTGGGGACACCTGCAGTCACTGTATTGTTTATAAGGCTGGGGACACCTGCAGTCACTGTATTGGTTATAAGGGTGGGGACACCTGCAGTCACTGTATTGGTTATAAGGGTGGGGACACCTGCAGTCACTGTATTGTTTATAAGGGTGGGGACACCTGCAGTCACTGTATTGGTTATGAGGGTGGGGACACCTGCAGACACTGTATTGTTTATAAGGGTGGGACACCTGCAGTCACTGTATTGGTTATAAGGGTGGGGACACCTGCAGTCACTGTATTGGTTATAAGGGTGGGGACACCTGCAGTCACTGTATTGGTTATAAGGGTGGGGACACCTGCAGACACTGTATTGTTTATAAGGGTGGGGACACCTGCAGTCACTGTATTGTTTATAAGGGTGGGGACACCTGCAGTCACTGTATTGGTTATAAGGGTGGGGACACCTGCAGTCACTGTATTGTTTATAAGGGTGGGGACACCTGCAGTCACTGTATTGTTTATAAGGCTGGGGACACCTGCAGTCACTGTATTGTTTATAAGGCTGGGGACACCTGCAGTCACTGTATTGTTTATAAGGCTGGGGACACCTGCAGTCACTGTATTGTTTATAAGGGTGGGGACACCTGCAGTCACTGTATTGCTTATAAGGGTGGGGACACCTGCAGTCACTGTATTGGTTATAAGGGTGGGGACACCTGCAGACACTGTATTGTTTATAAGGGTGGGGACACCTGCAGTCACTGTATTGTTTATAAGGGTGGGGACACCTGCAGTCACTGTATTGGTTATAAGGGTGGGGACACCTGCAGTCACTGTATTGGTTATAAGGGTGGGGACACCTGCAGTCACTCTATTGTTTATAAGGCTGGGGACACCCGCAGTCACTGTATTGTTTATAAGGCTGGGGACACCTGCAGCCACTGTATTGTTTATAAGGCTGGGGACACCTGCAGTCACTGTATTGGTTATAAGGGTGGGGACACCTGCAGTCACTGTATTGTTTATAAGGGTGGGGACACCTGCAGTCACTGTATTGTTTATAGGGGTGGGGACACCTGCAGTCACTGTATTGTTTATAAGGGTGGGGACACCTGCAGTCACTGTATTGTTTATAAGGGTGGGACACCTGCAGTCACTGTATTGTTTATAAGGGTGGGGACACCTGCAGTCACTGTATTGTTTATAAGGGTGGGGACACCTGCAGTCACTGTGTTGTTTATAAGGGTGGGACACCTGCAGTCACTGTGTTGTTTATAAGGGTGGGACACCTGCAGTCACTGTATTGTTTATAAGGGTGGGGACACCTGCAGTCACTGTATTGGTTATGAGGGTGGGGACACCTGCAGTCACTGTATTGTTTATAAGGGTGGGACACCTGCAGTCACTGTATTGTTTATAAGGGTGGGGACACCTGCAGTCACTGTATTGGTTATGAGGGTGGGGACACCTGCAGACACTGTATTGTTTATAAGGGTGGGACACCTGCAGTCACTGTATTGTTTATAAGGGTGGGACACCTGCAGTCACTGTATTGTTTATAAGGGTGGGGGTACCTGCAGTCACTGTATTGTTTATAAGGGTGGGGACACCTGCAGTCACTGTATTTTTTATAAGGGTGGGACACCTGCAGTCACTGTATTGTTTATAAGGGTGGGGACACCTGCAGTCACTGTATTGGTTATAAGGGTGGGGACACCTGCAGTCACTGTATTGGTTATAAGGGTGGGGACACTTGCAGTCACTGTATTGTTTATAAGGGTGGGGACACCTGCAGTCACTGTATTGATTATAAGGGTGGGGACACCTGCAGTCACTGTATTGATTATAAGGGTGGGGACACCTGCAGTCAGGTGAGACTGAAGAGGTGACTTAGCTGAGTGATGAAACATATCTGTTAATATAAACGTTGTGTCCAGATGAACTGATTCAGCCTTCTTTGAAAAATCCTTCCAATCACAAATCGGTCCCCAACTTTTTTCTTTGTTTAACATAAAAACGTTGGTTTGCTGCTCTCATAATATGGGAAACATTTGAAACACCTTCCCTAACAGACCGTTTCACTGTGGGCTGCAGGCTTTAAATCAGGCTTTCCATTCAGCCCCAGACAGCAAACTGCTGTGGCCCGGACCCGTCCCACACCCGACACTTCGTCCGGTCCACATACCGCGTGGAATGATGGCACTTGGGCGGTCCGCTCCTGTTTGCCAGATCCGGGCCAGAACCAAGCCATAGCAATGCCGCATGTGCCACATATTTGCCAAAGGTGGCCATATTGGTTTTGTGATATTTGGGCCATATTCACAATTTACCGCACAGGGGCACTTCAGGGCCACATCCAGACCACATGTTGCCCAGAGCACCGCATCTTTGCCAAAAAAGGCCCACATTTGATCTGGCATATTTGGGCCATGTTTGCTATTATACATGTGGGCCGCTTCAGGCTCACATCCATTTTATCAGGGCCAGAAGAAGGCCATCAGTGCCGTATCATTGCCTGAAGCGGCCCACATCCAGATGCTGTCTGGGTCTCCACACTGTTGTCTCCTCCCCATGGTTAACAGCGGGCTGAACAGGTGAAACGTGCAGGGAAGCGTCCGTCTCAGTTCACTTGGTCTGCATGGCATAGACAGGCCAGTTTGTCTCTAGTGATTGTTTTTGCTACCCTGATAGACAACGGCTCTGTCTCTGCATCGTTAACATCTATGTATTATCAAGCCTCATATTTTTCGTTTGACCTCATTTTTTCCTCATTCCAGAGGTGAGCTGCCCCATCCCGGTAGGGATACCCAATGGCTTTATTACATTTGCTGTAAAGAGGGAGCATAGCTACAAGGAACAGGTCAAGTACGCCTGCAATGAACACTACACGCTGGATGGTGATGCTGAGGTGCGGTGCCAGAACACAGGAAGCTGGTCTGCCATGCCGACCTGCAGAGGTGAGTTACGAGAATATTTCATGTCATTATTATTTTTTGCGCTCATGGTAATAATGCACAGTTTCAGAGAGAAACAAGCAAGTCATGATCAAACACAACTCAGTTTACACATTCCATGCTAGAAAAGGAGCAGGGAGAAGAAAATCTTGTTTGGCCTGCCCCTTACTCAAACCTAAATACACAACAGAGTAGATGGTCTGTCAGTCTGTTACTCAACAACTAATACGTACAGCTACATGAGAAATGAAAAGAATCAAAAAGCCATACACAATAATTCACCATCAACTGAAAACCCATGACCTGACAACTCCATATTGTCTAATTATGCTCTCCTAACACATTTTCTTAAACTGAAAGGTATTTATTTATACAACCCTTTAGATCGTTCTCTAAAGAATTCCACAGTTTAACACCACATACCGAAATACACATCTGCATTATAGTAGTACGTGCAGACTGAAGTTCAAAATTACATTTCCTTCTATGGTTCTCATCCTCTGAACTGAGAACAAATAATTTTTATAAATCTTCTGGTAATACTCTGCTTTTTGCCCTGTACGTAACGGACACTGTCTGTAACTCAACTACATCTTTAAGTTTCATTAACCTGACTTCATGAACAGTCCATTGGTGTGTTCTCTCGGATCCACTTTATGAATAATTCTTACTGCTGTTTTCTGGATTATAACCAGTGGTTTTATGTTGCCCATGTATGTGTTGCCCCACACTTCCACACAGTAACTGAAATATGGCAAAATAAGTGAACAGTACAGAATTCACATTACCTTGTATTCTAACACGTACTTTCCTTTGTTCAGAACAGAAATATTCTTAGACACCTTTATTTTTACATATGCTATATGAGATTTCCATGTCAGTTTGTCATCCATTATTACACCCAAACATCTAAACTCAGATACTCTTTCAATATCAACTCCATCTATTGATGGTAAAACATCTTCATCCTTTTCCTGTTTAGCAAAAACGATAAACTTAGTTTTGTTGAAATTTAATGATAACATTTTCATCAAACCATCTTTTCAGTTGGACCTTTTCATTTACAAGGCTTTCTGCTAAACTTTTTAAATCATCTCCTGAACTAACAAATGAGTTTCTTCTGCAAACAAAACGAACTGCAGTATCTTTGACACTTCACATATGTCATTGATATATAAAATGAAATGTTGAGAACCCAACACCGAGCCTTGTGGGATTCCACATTCAATCTTCATGCACTCCGATGTATTGCCAGTAAACTGTACAAATTGTTTTCTGTTATCTAAATAACTGCTTAACCAATTTAAAACCACTCCTCTCACACCATATGTATGTAATTTCGAAATTAATATGTTACGATCTATTGTGTCAAATGCCTTTTTTAAACCAATAAACACACCAATTGTGTATTTCTTACATTCTGTTGCTGTTGTAATCTCCTCCATTATTTTCATTAATGCTAAAGATGTTGATCGATTTGTCTGAAAGCCAGACTGACTCTCACTCAGCAACTTGTTCTTTACAAGAAAAGCATCTGATTTTTGTACAAACAGTTTTTCAAGCACCTTGGAGAATTATGAAAGCAAAGACACTGGTCTATAGTTGGTAAAACAGTGTTTATCTCCCTTCTAAAAAGTGGAATAACTTTGCTGTTTTCATTCTGTCTGGAAAAATGCCTGTACGAAAAGAAAGATTGAAAATATAACTTAGAGGTTTGATTATACAGTCAATAGTCTTTTTCACTATAGTCATATCGATCCCATCACTGTCAGCTGATGTGTCGTTTTTGGATTTTGCTACAATGGATCTAATTTCATTTTCACTCAGCGCTTCTAGAAACACAGACTGTACCACTTTACTTCCCCCAACATCATATCAGACGCACACAAGCTACATTTGTGTTTGCTGTATTCATGTCTACAGCAGTTTTTAGTATCCAAAGTTGCGGATTCATGGGCGTCCCGGTAGAGTAGTGGTCTGTTCCATTGCCTACCAACACAGGGATCGCCGGTTCGAATCCCAGTGTTACCTCCGGCTTGGTCGGGCGTCCCTACAGACTCAATTGGCCGTGTCTGCGGGTGGGAAGCCGGATGGGGGTATGTGTCCTGGTCGCTGCACTAGCGCCTCCTCTGGTCGTCGGGGTGTTTGTTCGGGGTGGGTGGGGACTGGAGGGAATAGCGTGATCCTCCCACGCGCTACGTCCCCCTGGTGAAACTCCTCACTGTCAGGTGAAAAGAAGCAGCTGGTGACTCCACATGTATGGAAGAGGCATGTGGTAGTCTGCAGCCCTCCCCGGATCAGCAGAGGGGGTGGAGCAGAGACCGGGACGGCTCGGGAGAGTGGGGTGATTGGCCAAGTGCAATTGTGGAGGAAAAGGGGGAACATTTCAAAAAAATAAAATAAAATTGCAGATTCACTTGATCCATTTACCAATTAATGACTTTTACAACCAGCCAGCCAGCCAGCCAGTCAGTCAGCCAGTCAGTCAGCCAGCCAGCCAGTCAGCCAACCAGTCAGCCAGCCAGCCAGCCAGCCAGCCAGTCAGTCAGTCAGCCAGCCAGCCAGCCAGTCAGCCAGTCAGTCAGCCAGCCAGCCAGCCAGTCAGTCAGCCAGCCAGCCAGCCAGCCAGTCAGCCAGCCAGCCAGCCAGTCAGTCAGTCAGCCAGCCAGCCAGCCAGTCAGTCAGCCAGCCAGCCAGCCAGTCAGCCAGTCAATGCAGCGTGTGACAGTAAGGCGTGTAAATGAGGGTGTGACCTGTTGTTTCAGACTCCAGCTGTTTTCAGTGGTGGTCATAACACATGAACCACATCTGACTTAGTTCCCATATTTCACGGCTAAGCGCTTACTTGGTAACGTATAGGGCATCAAAGTGTTTCTAAAGCGCTGCCCATGTTTATCATCTACGACCCTACATTGTTCATTATCTACTTTGTTTAGTATTTCTTTATTGGCTGCCCATGTTTATCATCTATGACCCTACATTTTGAAAATGAGATGAAAAGGCTGAAAAGTGCTCCCTTTGCTTCACTGCATCACCTTTTCCCACACAGCGCCCTGCTCGGTTAGCATCAAAAGAGGACGCATCTTTTACAATGCCAGGAAGATCTGGATCAGCGAGCTCAAACCCAACAGAGTCCTCCATGGAGAGCATGTTGTCTTCTATTGCATGAACAAGGTGGAGAAGTGTGGTTATCCCGTGGCCACCACCTGTAATGATGGAGTCCTTCCTATTCCAGAGTGTTTTGAGGGTGAGCCCACCGTCTTGATTCAGTGTCCATTTAATTCCGTTTCCCTAAAATGAACCAAGAAAGTGAAACTGTGACCCTAAGCTTAAGCTGCCTTCAAGAAACGAAGCCCAGGGTTGGACATGCATCCTTATCGTGTCTCTCTCTCATGAATCCTTCTAGAGCCAGGCAGGATGACGTACACCCTGAAGCCCAACTCACTTCCATCAGAGATCCAGATGTGTGCTGCAGCCCCTGCAAGTCCTGCCAGCACTGCGAGACCTGCATAGCACTGCATAGCACTGCATAGCACTGCATAGCACTGCATAGCACTGCATAGCACACCAGGGTGTATGACATGATGAAACTGCATCACCAGCCATGTTCTCATAATAAACTAAAGCAAACAGACCGAGGACACTGGGTTTTGTTTTGCAACTTTGTGGGACTCATCTTTTAATTTCCCCCAGAAGCGCTGCTGCTGTCACTGCAGTCAGCCTACTGAATGTGTTGTGTATCTGAGCTGAAGTGTGTAACTAGTCAATATTGATGTCTGAATCGAGAAGTCTACTAAATAACTGGCAGTATTTCATCACAACCCCACACTGTGTCAGCATAGGAGAAAACCAAGGTTACAAAAGAGAGGATTATATTTACATAGAAGAACTTTTTCTTTTTTAGTTTAGACACAACATTTTAAATGTGGGTTTCTTGCCCAAAAATACACAGAGCTAGAGCAAAACATATTCATAACACATAATATACATTATGATATAACATTCATAAAACAGTGGCATTATTATTGTAATATAAAGAAATAGTAGCAGTAGTAGTAGGAGTAGGAGTAGTAGTGGTAGTGTAGTAGTAGTGGTAACTGGTATAAGTAGTAGTAGTAGTGGTAGTGGTAGTAGTAGTGGTATAAGTAGTAGTAGTAATAGTAGTAGTGGTAGTAGTAGTAGTGGTAACTGGTATAAGTAGTTGTAGTAGTGGTAGTAGTAGTAGTAGTGGTATAAGTAGTAGTAGTAATAGTAGTAGTAGTAGTAGTAGTAGTAGTGGTAACTGGTATAAGTAGTAGTAGTAGTAGTAGTAGTAATAGTAGTAGTGGTAACTGGTATAAGTAGTAGTAGTAGTAGTAGTAGTGGTAAATGGTATAAGTAACAGTAGTGGTAGTAGTAGTAATAATGGTAGTGGTAACTGGTATAAGTAGTAGTAGTAGTAGTAGTAGTAGTAGTAGTAGTAGTGGTAGTGTAGTAGTAGTGGTAACTGGTATAAGTAGTTGTAGTAGTGGTAGTAGTAGTAGTAGTGGTATAAGTAGTAGTAGTAATAGTAGTAGTAGTAGTAGTGGTATAAGTAGTAGTAGTAGTAGTAGTAATAGTTGTAGTGGTAACTGGTATAAGTAGTAGTAGTAGTAGTAGTAGTAGTGGTAACTGGTATAAGTAACAGTAGTGGTAGTAGTAGTAGTGGTAACTGGTATAAGTAACAGTAGTGGTAGTAGTAGTAATAATGGTAGTGGTAACTGGTATAAGTAGTAGTAGTAGTAGTAGTAGTAGTAGTGGTAACTGGTATAAGTAACAGTAGTGGTAGTAGTAGTAATAATGGTAGTGGTAACTGGTATAAGTAGTAGTAGTAGTGGTAGTAGTTATAATAGTAGTAGTACTAGCAGTAGTGGTAGTGGTAACTGGTATATAAGTAGTAGTGGTGGAAGGGGTAGTAGTAGTAGTGGTGGTAACTGGTATAAGTAGTAGTAGTGGTGGTAGTGGTAGTGGTAGTAGTAGTAGTGGTGGTAACTGGTATAAGTAGTAGTAGTGGTGGTAGTGGTAGTGGTAGTAGTAGTGGTAACTGGTATAAGTAGTAGTGGTGGTAGTGGTAGTAGTAGTAGTGGTGGTAACTGGTATAAGTAGTGGTAGTGGTAGTAGTAGTGGTGGTAACTGGTATAAGTAGTAGTGGTGGTAGTGGTAGTGGTAGTAGTGGTGGTAACTGGTATAAGTAGTAGTGGTGGTAGTGGTAGTGCAAAATATTCTCAAACAACGGGCTAAAAATCACAAGTGAAGCAAACAAAAAACAAATGGACTTTGTGGACATCTCAGTGGACCTTAGGAATGAGACATACAAGCTGTACATGAAGCTCACCAACACGCTGCAGCTTGTCCCTAGAGAGCGCAACCACCACCCTCCATCTTAAAGAACATTCCAGAAAACACTGATAGAAGACTCTAAACATGATCATCTACTGAGCCCACCTTCAATGAAACTGCACCTCCATACCAGGATGCATTACAAAAGACTGGCTCAAGTACAAACCCCAATTCCAATGAAGTTGGGACGTTGTGTAAAACGTAGATAAAAACAGAATACAATGATTTGCAAATCCTTTTCCACCTATATTCAATTGAATCCACTACAAAGACAAGATATTTAATGTTCAAACTGATAAACTTTATTGCTTTTTTGCAAATATTCCCTCATTGTGAATGTGATGCCTGCAACCCGTTCCAAAGAAGCTGGGACAGGGACATATTCACCACTGTGTTACACCACCTTTCCTTTTAACAACACTCAATAAGCGTTTGGGAACTGAGGACACTACTTGTTGAAGCTTTGTAGGTGGAATTCTTTCCCATTCTTGCTTGATGTACGACTTCAGTTGCTCAACAGTCCGGGGTCTCCATTGTTGTATTTTGCGCTTCATAATGCACCACACATGTTCAATGGGAGACAGGTCTGGACTAAAGGCAGGCCAGTCCAGTACCTGCACTCTTTTACTACGAAGCCCCGCTGGTGGAACACCTGCAGAATGTGGCTTGGCATTGTCTTGCTGAAATAAGCAGGGACGTCCCTGAAAAAGACGTCGCTTGGATGGCAGCATATGTTGCTCCAAAACCTGTATGGACCTTTCAGCATTAATGCTGCCTTCACAGATGTGCAAGTTACCCATGATGCCATGGGCACTAACACCCCCCATACCATCACAGATGCTGGCTTTTGGACTCTGCGCTGATAACAATCTGGATGGTCCTTTTCCTCTTTGGCCCGGAGGACACGACGTCCATGATTTCCAAAAACAATGTGAAATGTGGACTCGTCAGACCACAGCACACTTATCCACTTGGCGTCAGTCCATCTCAGAGGAGCTCGGGCCAGAGAAGCCGGTGGCGTTTCTGGGTGGTGTTGATATCTGGCTTTGGCTTTGCATGGTAGAGTTTTAACTTGCACTTGTAGATGTAGCGACCAACTGTGTTAACTGACGATGGTTTTCCCAAGTGTTCCTGAGCCCACGTGGTAATATCCTTTACACAATGATGTGGGTTTTTAATGCAGTGCCACCCGAGGGGTCGAAGGTCACGGGTATTCACTGTTGGTTTTGGGCCTTGCCGCTTACGTGCAGAGATTTCTCTGGATTCTCTGAGTCTTGTGATGATATTATGGACTGGAGATGATGAAATCCCTAAATTCCTTGCAGTTGTACGTTGAGAAACGTTGTTCTTAAACTGTTGGACTATTTGCTCACACAGTTGTTCACAAAGTGGTGAACCTCGCCCCATCCTTGCTTGTGAACGACTGAGCCTTTTAGGGATGCTCCTTTTATACTCAATCAGGACACTCCCCTGTTCCCAGTTAACCTGTTCACCTGTGGAATGTTCCACACAGGTGTTTTTTGAGCATTCCTCAACTTTCCCAGTCTTTTGTTGCCCCTGTCCCAGCTTCTTTGGAACGTGTTACAGGCATCACATTCAAAATGAGTGAATATTTGCAAAAAACAATAAAGTTTATCAGTTTGAACATTAAATATCTTGTCTTTGTAGTGTGTTCAACTGAATATAGGTGGAAAAGGATTTGCAAATCATTGTATTCTGTTTTTATTCACGTTTTACACAACGTCCCAACTTCATTGGAATTGGGGTTTGTACAACCCACCATTACACACTGACTGACCGCAAGCCAACAAACGTAGCAGAAGACGAAACATCAGCTGGTACAACCACTCTACAGTGACACCGTGGTACAACCACCAGTAAGCAGTGTTTTGAACTTTTGGATAAGTGCTTTACCCCGGACCACAAACTGAGGAAGATGTTCAACAGGAACACCGTCACCATGAGTTACAGCTGCATGTCTAACATTCAACACACAATATCGTCCCAAAAACAAGAATCATCAACAAATAAATGACACCCTCATCACAACCGGATATATATATATAACAGCATACACACCATTTGCTACTGGTTGCTTGCGTGCACATGCGCCCAGATAGTGGTAGTAGTAGTAATATCAGTAGTGGTAGTACTAGTCGTGGTAGTAGTACTAGTAGTGGTAGTAGTAGTACTAGTAGTGATAGTGGTAGTAATAGTAGCAGTAGTAGCAGTAGTACTAGTAGTGGTAGTAATAGTAATAGTAGTAGTAGCAGTGGTGGTGGTGGTAGTACTAGTAGTGGTGGTAGCAGTAGTGGTAGTACTAATAGTGGTAGTAGTAGTAATAGTAATAGTAGCAGCAGTAGCAGTAGTAATAATACTAGTAGTGGTAGTAATAGTAGTAGTAATAGTAGTAGTGGTAGTAATAGTAGTGGTAGTACTAGTAGTAATAGTAGCAGTAGTACTAGTAGTGGTAGTAATAGTAATAGTAGCAGCAGTAGCAGTAGTGATAGTACTAGTAGTGGTAGTCTAACCCTGTTGAAATGTATTCATTATTATAAGATATCATTTTGGATAAATAATTTCATAGTTTAATAAATAGAATTTACGGTTAAAATGTTAAGATTCATTGAACAGCAATGAAGTTATGATTTTGCTCAGTGAGAGAAATGCATATTGGGTAATGTTCATGTTTTACTGAATACAGCATTTAAAAATGTTAAATATTTGTCGTGTGATATGTGAAAATGCTTTAAAAATGCCTGTAAGAATAGGAAGAAAGAGGTACACAAATATTTTGTGAATTTAGTTTATTTCTGAAACTCTGGTGAATGAGCCAATCACATTGGAGGTCAAAGGGCAAGGAAGTGAGTGGAGGAGAGAAACGTGAAGACAGTGTATGAGACGAGGGAGTTGAGAGAGAGCGACGAATGAGTAAGACGGGAGAAGCGTGTGGTCTGCTGGAAAGGGAAACAAGAAATGTTCTGTTAATGTGTACACACCATTTTTAGTGAAAGTGTTCAACCAGGACTCTTATACTGAACTTTAACGGTGATATTTTTTGTCCGTTTTGAGTGAACTACTTATTGTATTTAGAAATCACGTCAGGACACAGTGCTGTCGCTCGACACAACCTCTCCGTGGCATTCTTTATTTAGACTGACACAGCATCAAAGGCAGACCTGATCAAACAACCCAGAGCCCGCAGGCATCACCAATCGATCCCAGCACAATAGAACAGCACCAAATCAAATGCAGCACTGTCGATGTGTGCAGACATAACATCCCCCCCCCCCCCCGGCAGGATTTCAAACATGAAAGGTTGACACAAAGTCCTCTAGGTGGCCAGGGCATAAACGTGTGCGAACAGGTCGCGGGGCGGCCTGAGGCTGGGCAGGCCGAGGTGGGGAGGGGGGGGGGCAGGGGAAGCTGAGGCCCAGGAATGTCTGGGGCCCGTGTAGGAGCTGCATGAAGCCCCGGGGTGTCTCGCCATGCCGAGGGAATGGCTAAGGTTGTGTCACCAGCTGTGTGTGGCGGAGCTGACACCTTCCGTAGACGACTGGAGTGCCACCGAGTGCCATCGCTGAGGAGGTAAGTGGCTGGGCCCAGCTGACGGGTGACTTGGAGAGGAGAGGACCTGTATGAAGCCATTTTATTGCCCCTGTGGGGCCTGCGGACCCTGACCCAGTCTGACACATTGATGTCTGGCACCCTGGTTCGTTTTGACTGGTCAAACCGTTGCTTCATCCACGTCTGCTGACGGGTGACTGAGGCTCTGACCCCAGAGGGAGGTGCCTGGGGTGTGGAGGGGCGGAGCCTGTCAAGGGGCATGCACAGTTCCCAGCCTAGCATGAGAGAGGCTGGGAAGACGCCTGTGGTCGAGTGCTGTGTGGCCCGATAGTGCAGCAGAGTGTGACGGATGGCCTGCGTGAAAGAGCACCCTTGGGCCATGTGTGCTCTGAGGCCGTTCTTCAGTGACTGGTGAAAACGTTCAACGCCGCCATTGGCCTGGGGGTGGTAGTACGCAGTGCGTATATGACGGATGCCCTTGCTTTCGAGATAAGCAGTGAACTCAGCAGAGACCAGCTGAGGGCCGTTGTCAGTGGTGATGGCCTTTGGGAGGCCCCAGCGAGAGAAAAGAGACTCCAGGAAGTCGATGATGATCTGTGAGGTCACAGTGCCGGAAGTGGTGAGTTCAGGCCATTTTGAGTGTAGATCGTAGGCGACCACCATGAAGCATTGGTGGTGGGGAACTCCATGGATCTCACCACAAATGTCCAACTGCAGGTGTTCCCAGGGCTGAGAGGGCCAGGAGAGAGGTTGCAGGGGTGGGGGAGCCTGGTGGCCAGTCTTGCCACTCACAAGGCAGGCAGAACAGTCCTTCACCAGAGCCTCAATATCTCTGTCTATCCCCGGCCACCACACCAGGTCTCGGCAGCGCTGTTTCAGTTTCACAATGCCCAGGTGGCCTTCATGCGCCGTATTCAAAACACGTGCACGTAGAGCAGCTGGGACCACTGTGCAAAACCCACGTGCCACGCAGGTGTCGTTCCAGCAGGAGAGCTCCTGTCTGACTCGGGCGAACGCAGCCAGCTCCTCTGGGACCTTGTGAGGCCAGCCGTTCTGGATGTAGGTGCGGAGCTGGGAGAGGACAGGGTCCTGTTTGGAGGCTGCCCTCAGCTCCTGCAGAGAGACAGTGGCCTGGAGGGGTGTGTGTAGCATTTGGACAATGTCCTTTTCCACACAGTCAGTGTCCGTCTGTGGAGCTGGGGTGGAGACAGAGCGAGAGAGCAGGTCGGCGACAACATTGTCTCTGCCTGGGGTGAACTGCAGGCTGAAGTTGTACTGGCGGAGGCGGTCAGACCAGCGGTGCAACCTCAGGGGTTTGTGGCCTGTCCCAGATGTGGACAGCAGCGCTGTCAGGGCCTGGTGATCTGTCCTGAGGGTGAAGGAGCGGCAATAGAGGTAGAGGTGCCACCTTTCACAAGCCCAGATACAGGCTAACGCCTCACGCTCACCCACGGAGTACCGCTGCTCGGTCAGGTTGAGGGCACGGGAGGCGAAGGCGATGGGCTTCTCCACACCGTTCTGGGTTTGAGACAGCACAGCCCCTATTGCTGTGGCTGATGCGTCACAGGTCACAAAGGTGGAGCTGGAGATGTCGAAGTGAGCCAACACTGGTGGTGAAGTCAGTTGAGTCTTGAGATCACGCACAGCGTCACTGCATGCCTTTGACCACACCCATGGCTCGTCCTTACGCAGCAGCTGGCGCAGGGGGGCTGTGGTCGCAGAGTACTGGGGAAGAAACCTCTGGTAGTAACTTGTCATACCCAGGAAGGAGGCGACCTGGGCGGCTGAGATGGGCTCAGGGATGGCCTGAATGGCGTCCACGTTGGATTGTAGTGGAGTTACACCGCTCGCTGACAGCCGGAACCCCACGAACTCGATGGCTGGTACAGAGAGGACACATTTTTCAGCATTGAGAGTTAGCTTGTGCTTGGACAGGGCTGCGAAGACCATGTTGAGGCGCTTGTCGTGGATTTCACTGGTGGGCCCGTGTACCACTATATCGTCCAGATAAATGGCCACGCCCAGTATGCCAGCCAGCACGGAGACCATGATTTTCTGGAAGCAGCTAGGGGCGGAGCTGAGACCGAAAGGCATCCTGGTGTAGCGAAACACTCCTGCATGTGTCACAAAGGCTGTGAGGTTTCGGCTGCTGGGGTGGAGGGGCACCTGTAAGTACCCCTGTCTGAGGTCGAGCTTGGAGAACACCTCAGAGCCATAGAACTGAGCAGTGAGTTCTTCTGAGGTGGGCAGTGGATACTTACCAGGGACCGCTGCCTTATTTACTGCACGTAGATCGACGCAGACACGCAGGCCCCCCGACTTCTTCTTAGCCACCACGAGGTTTGAGACCCAAGGTGACGCGTCCACCGGTTCAATGATGCCAGCTTCCAGCAGTTGTTGCAGCTTGGCGGAGACCCCGTCACGGAGAGCCAACGGGATGCGGCGCAGTGGTTGGATGACAGATTTCACAGCAGGGTTGAGGAGAGGTTTATGGGCGAAGGCGGAGAGGCAGCCCAGCCCCATAAACAGCGATGGCCACTTCTGCTGCCAAGGTGTGGCAACAGTCAGGATTGCTGCCCCCCTTGTGTCTAAGAGGGAGAACCCCAGAGCGGAGAACAGGTCCAGGCCCATCAGGTTGGCCCCACGGCGTGCCACATGAAAAACTGCATTGGGCACCAGCTTGGTTCCATAGCGGACAGTCACTTGGAGAGAGCCAACCAGATCGATTTTGGAGTCACCATACCCACAGACGACAGCTGAGGGTGCGTACAGTGGCAGTGAACCGAAAAATTGACTGTAGGTATCAACATTCAGGAGAGACATACCTGCACCGGTGTCCAACAGCAGGGGGATGCACACATCATTAATGTTGACTGTGCATGATTTGAATGACACTGGCCCAGAGCTCACCTTGTGAATGACGGCGGTTGAAGACTGGGGGGTGTGGCCCTCTGACCCAGCCGGGGAAGATCGACAGACGTTGGCAAAGTGATTGTGCTTACCGCAGCTATGGCATGTCTGGCCACGGGCAGGGCAGTTCTGAGCCCTTGAAACATGAGACCGAGACCCACAGTTACCACAGGACTGTTGAGGGCGGGGCCGAGAACGCCGTCGTTGCAGTTGCAAGACGTCTCCAGTGGAGTCGGCGCCCGCCTCGCTCTGGCTGGGTTGCGTCCCGAGGGGCAGCCGTGAGTAGAGGGAGGAGTCGTTGGCAGCTTGACTGGAGGTGGCCGCTTGCTGTGTATTTAGCATAGCAGCACACTCAGCTGCTCCCTCAACCTGTAGTGCGATGGTAATTGCTCTGGGCAGCAGCAGACCGTCTTTTTCCAGCAGGAGAGTCTCACGCACCTTTGCGTTGTTGGTGTGTTCGATTAGCTGGTCGCGAACCATCTCGTCCTGAAGCGCGCCAAACTTGCATGAGCTAGCTAGCCCTCGGAAATTAGCTACGTACTGCCGCACAGACTCACCAGGCAGTTGGTGTCGCTGACGGAATATAAATCGCCGAAGGAGGGCGCTCTGTGGAGCAGCGAAATGGGTGCTCATAAGTCCCACAGCTTCGTCAAAGCTTGTGACGTTCCCCAGAGTCCCGAGCACACGATGACCCTCTGCTCCCAAGCAGTGTAGCAACAGAGCCGTCTTCCTAGCCTGGCTCACGTCGTCGAGCCCTGAAGCGATGATGTAATTTTCAAAACTATGTAGCCAGCGAGTCCATGGTACCGGAGGCTCGCCAGGTAACGCCAGGAAGGGGCAGGTGGTGGGAGAGAGATATCATCCATCCTCGTCGCCAATATTGTATTTAGAAATCACGTCAGGACACAGCACTGTCGCTCGACACAACCTCTCCGTGGCATTCTTTATTTAGACTGACACAGCATCACAGGCAGACCCGATCAAACAACCCAGAGCCCGCAGGCATCACCAATCGATCCCAGCACAATAGAACAGCACCAAATCAAATGCAGCACTGTCGATGTGTGCAGACATAACACTACTCAGCACAAGAAGACAGAAGGAAGGTTAAGTTAGCTGCTGACTTAGTGGCTAGTGCTTTTGCATGGACTTTGCTAACAAGCTAGCGACCAGCGACCTCGACTAGTAAAGCCTTCGTGGAACTGCGAAACGGACGACGAACAAAGACCCCGACGGAGCCGGGTAGCGTTGCCGAGTGGTGGACTTTGCCGAGATCGTCAGCATCGTGAATCTTCTGGTCATATCTCCTCCTGCTGCCGCCGCCGCCTTGGACCTTGTGTATTGGCGGCTACATTCCATTGAGGAAAGGTACCGTTCTTTTGTTTTCTACCTGCGTGGTGAAGCAGCCATCTTGTTTTTGCCTGCGTGGGGAAGCAGCCATTTTGCTTTTGCCTGCGAGGTGAAGCAGCCATTTTGTTTAAGGCTACAACGTCCACAAGCTACACTCAGGCCTGCATCATTTGAACTGAGTAGTTGAAAGTAGGCTAGGTTACTGCCGGCTATCCTCTTTTCTTGGGCCCTTATGTTTTCAGTGTGTATGTGAATGCATTTGACTGGGAGATTTCAAAAGATATTTGAAAACGAAGCATTGAAACACTGAACAATATTTTCTAAGTAAATATTTTATACTTTTTTATAACACAGTTGTGGTGAATGACTACTTTTGATATTTTAAGTTAATTAAGAAAAAGAGTATTTTCTGTTTAAAAGTGGAAGAGTGTTTAAGGGTTACAAGTAATTCTAGACATTTTAATTTAATTCTAAAGTGTACGAATTAATGCTTAAATAGTGATTTTGAATGAAAGAGTATGGCATATAGCCTAATAAGTAGTAATTACACAGATACAATTTAAACACATATGTTTATTAGTGAAACCCCACTTATTCTATTGATTGGATAGATGTTTTAAAGAACTCAGGATAGCCACCTCTCACTATAGCCAAACCCGCTAGAGAGGCGCTACAGTAGTACCAGTGGTGGTAGTGGTAGTACTAGTAGTGGTAGTAATAGTAGCAGTAGTAGCAGTAGTGGTAATACTAGTAGTGGTAGTAGTAGTAATAGTAGCAGTAGTGGTAGTACTAGTAGTGGTAGTAGTAGTAGTAGTGGTAGCAGCAGAAGCAGTAATGGTAGTACTAGTAGTGGTAGTAATAGTAGTAGTGATAGTAGTAATAGTAGTGGTAGTGGTAGTACTGGTAGCGGTAGTAATAGTGATAGTACTAGCAGACGTCATAGTAGTTGTTTTAACATTGGGTTTGATAGTAGTGTTAGTACTAAAGGTAGTACAGATTCCATACTTCTTGAGTACTTTTTCTTTGCTCAGATGTGAAGAAGAGGTTTTCAGAAATGAAAATAACTTAACTGAAAATCTAACAGTTTAGTAAGCAAATACATCCACGTCTGCCAACACACACACACACACACACACACACACACACACACACACACACACACACATACTGACAGACACACACACACACACACACACACACACACACACACACACACGCACACGGGGCTCAGCACTGGGTTTGTGCAGCAGCAGTCGTGTCTACTCGATAAATTCTTCAAAAACAAAGCCACAAACACTGATGGGGAATCCTTCAACAATACCCAGTCTGTTGACAAATGAACGCTAAACGATGATTAAATTGTTTTAACGTCAAGTAACTGTGAATTATCTCTTTCCCGAGCAGCCAATCAGACGCAGGTGTGTTGCGTCAGGTCACAGGACAGGGCCGCTCGCCGCCGCAGTTCCAGTAAAGGGCTCAACGATCCAGATGTGCTGTGGTCAACGGACTGTTACTTCATCAGCTCTTATCTGTTTACTCTGAGAGAAAGACTAACAGACCAGACCACCAGAGAGTCCACCAGAGAGAACTGCGTCTCCACAAAGCCCCGAGGATGGCACGCGAACTGGTTCCGCTTCTGCTCTTCCAGTCAGCACTGTTGGCGTCTGTGTCTTCCCAGCAGGGCACTGGTATCGTATCTGATTTACTTGCACATGTGACCCTGAGCGGTCAGAAGGATATCCATATGTTGTGCAGCCTGTTGTATTCTCTTCCGTGTTTGCTTACATCTGAAACTCAGGAATCTGAGCCCGTGAACGCGTTGTTAGTGCCGGATCGTGCCTGATATCGGGTTTAAATCAGACATGCAGCAAGCCAAGATCCCTGTGTGGTGTTCTCTACGAGCCTGTGCTGAATAGCTGCTACTGTGTCCCCGCCTTTGCTTTTTGGAGTTGTGGAAGGTTAAGTTAATGCATTGCAGGCCCCGTTCCCTGACTCCCAGACACGGTTTAGAGTAAACCACATAAAAACAGCTGGACTCTTTAAACCTGCCCTACGCCGTCTCTGTAAGAAACTTACATTTCAATTAGTTGAACACTGGAAGATACAAATGATGAGCAAACAAAAACGGGAAAATCTGCCAAACAAAACTAGAACCGAACTGACCAACACTGACCAACTTGTTACAGACTACTGACATCCATTGTTTTCTGGTGGGGCATTCTGAAGCCTAAAGTTTGGCACTATGCTCATTTTGTCAGCTGTTGGAGACAAAACATTTCAAATTTAGGCAACAGGGTCGAGCACGGATGGAGAAGGGTGGTAGACATATTGACAGACCTGTCAATCAAGCCCCCAACATGGCACTTGTTTAGTTAATCCTTGATATCTTCTTGACAGATCAAACATTTCCAAAATCGCCACCCTCACACTGTGTGCCAGACTTGAAATTATCAACTGAGACCCAAACGTCTTGCAGGGAGGGGGGAAAATATACTGTAACGTGCATGGATAAGTAGACACGTTGGTCCTTGACTAATGGGTCGGACCCTTAAGTCGACTGGTTAACGTTGTCGCTTGCGGAGTGGGAGACACGAGTTTGCATCCCGGCTGTGGCGACGGTCTCCCAGACTACCCCACGAATTCGATGCAATATTGACTTTGTATTTGAAGGTAGAATTTGGGAATTCCCTAATTGACTTGTGGAAGTTTTTTGGATCCAGCCACCTAGTGGTCATGGTGGAACTGCAACTTAAGGCACTCCGCATTGGCTTTACCTTTCAGCCCTGGTGGTTGCCGCTCAGTGTAAGTCGTCTGTTATTACTGTAAGGGAAGGCAACAGACTAGGCACCTGCATAGCGGCACTTGGTTTATCAGGTCCATGATTTAGGAACAACACGTGTGCTCCAGCTGCACTACTTCAACCCTCCACACCACCAAATGCTTGTCACGTGACTCCTGTCTTGTACTTGGTTCACAGCCCCAATCATGTGTATGTCTTTGCAGCATGTGACAGGCCAAACCTGGGTCCCAACATTGTGGTGGATCTTCTCCAGAGATACTTCCAGTCTGGAGCTGAGTTATTCCTTTCCTGTAGACAGGGATACTCCCCCCTGTCGGGCCCGTCTAGCATCGTCTGCAATAACAGGGGAGAGTGGACCAAGACCAATCTCAAGTGTATACGTGGGTCTCATTTAGTGAAATGAAAACTTAAGGTTTTAACAAATGCTTATTTTTTCAGACGCTGGAAGAGTTGAGGTACATTTGCATTGTGATAAAAGCTGAATGATTTCATTGATTTTTTTCACTGATATTTTTCCTTACTTGCTCACAGTATACTTTATGACATTATTCATCTGTAAAATTTGTTTGATTTTGACTTGATTTTCTGTTTCTATGACTTCACTTTATTCCTACTTACCCTGAGCAGCTGTGCTGCAGCAGGTTGAGGGAGATGGAAAGTTACTTACAGTTTCAACACTAGAACGACCGGGATTTCACGCATACCTAAAGCAACCATGGGCGGTCAAAATGACCTCCGGTTTTTAAACTCTATATGCTGTCAAGATAAATACCCAACTGAGATATTAATGCATTACACATGTTAGTGTGTCTGTTAGGAAACGACTGACACCAAAATTAGCATTTTAACAACTGCAATACTATTTTTAAATAAGTTAAACTTCAGAGAGACATGGTCAAACTTGAATAACAAAATAGAAAAAGTGAAAATATTACCTGAAAAACAAAACGGAAAACACATATTGCTAATCTAACAAACGTAACAAGGCCTATAAAACGTGACATGTAAAAAAAAGAAAAAGAAAAAAAACTGAAAATAAATATTGACACAGTCCCAAACAACGACCGGAACTTAAAAACTACTAGAACGACTGTCCGCCCACAGGTTTTAAACTCTATATTCTGTCAAGATAAACACCCAACTGAGATATTAATGCATTACATATGTTAGTGTGTCTGTTATGAAACTAACTGACACCAAAATTAACATTTTAACAACTTTACTACTACTACTACTACTACTACTACTTTCCACTGCTCCCGTTAGGGGGCGCCACCGCGGATCATCAGTTTCCATGTCTTCCTGTCCTCTGCATCTTCCTCTGTCACACCAGCCACCTGCATGTCCTCCCTCACCACCTCCATAAACCTCCTCTTTGTCCTTCCTCTTCTCCTCTTCCCTGGCAGCTCCATATTCAGCATCCTTCTCCCAGTATACCCAGCATCTCTCCTCCACACATGTCCACACCATCTCAATCTTGTCTCTCTTGCTTTGTCTCCAAACCGTCCAACCTGAGCTGTCCCTCTAATATACTGGTTCCTAATCCTGTCCTTCTTCATCACTCCCAGTGAAGATCTCATCATCTTCACCTCTGCCACCTCCAGCTCCTCCTCCTGTCTTTTCATCAGTGCCACTGTCTCCAAACCATACAACATAGCTGGTCCAGGGTTGCCAACCCTCCCGGGTTGGCCGGGAGTCTCCCGGAATTGGCCCCAGTCTCCCGGACAGCAGCAAATCCAGTCCGGGAGATTGTTTGACCGTGTGAAATGTAAAAATGTGTTAAGATTGGTATGAACGGGTTTACTGAGCGCGGCTCTTATTGTGAAGGCCGGTGCTGTGATATTTAAACACTTCAATCAATCAAGCGCAAGCGTGTACGCGAGGGCGCCGGGTGACGCTGCCACACGCGCTAGCTGACGGCGTTCAGGTGGTTGCTAGGCGACAGCTAACGTTAGCTAGTATCGTCGCTACAGAAAGCATTTTATAGTGGCAGTTAACGAACCGAACCGCCAGCGACACGGCAGAACCACAGGAGAACTAGTTTCTCTGCCATTTCCAACACAAGTGGTGCGAGGAAGAGGGTTTCAAAACCTGCGCATGGCTGTGTAAAGGGGGAGAGAGGGGGAGAGTGGGGGTGTACATTTTTGCTTTTAGATTTGTTCCCTTGTACAGTGGGGAGGCTATTTATAGGCTGTTGTGACAACTCCGATCTGCCGAACACACAGAACCCCCCCCCCCCAAAAATCTCCCGGAATACAACCAAGTCGAGTTGGCATCCCTAAGCTGGTCCCACCACCATCTTGTAAACCTTCCCTTTAACTCTTGCTGGCACCCTTCTGTCACACATCACTCCTGACACTCTTCTCCACCCACTCCACCCTGCCTGCACTCTCTTCTTCACCTCTCTTCTGCACTCCCCGTTACTCTGGACAGTTGACCCCAAGTATTTAAACTCATCCGCCTTCATCACCTCCACTCCTTGCATCCTCCCCATCCCACCGTCCCCCCTCTCACTCACGCATATTCCGCATAGGTATTTTCACAACTTCAACACTATTTCTCAAACAATTTAAAGCGGCCACCGTCCAACGCCCGTAAATGCTGCAGTGCCTCGGTGGTAGTCATGGCGCGTCTGTAACCAGACATGTTGGGACATCATCACACACCAAGTTTGCACTATTTCTCTGCACTGGAGGGCGCCAACGTGTTTCTAGGACAGAGAAACGAACGTCGCGAAGGAAATGACGCGACCAACACGCGTCATAAATACTGACATGACGCGCAAATTACGAGACGGTCATGTTGACCGCTCACGGTCGCTTTAGGTAGATCTTACAGGAGGGGGACGGCAGCAAGATGGCGGAGGGAGCGGACGCGGCATAAACAGCTCAGGTAACAAAGCCTGAAACCGACAAACTTGGACAAAAAACTCACAGGAAACTTTCTCCGTTTGCGTTGGAATCTATCGGAGTCGCTCTTAGAACTGAGTAGGTCATGTCGGTCACTTTCTAAACACACTCTAAACTAAAAATGGCTAAAGCTAACGCGAAGCTAACGGCTCTCCACATGCACGACTACTGCGGTCCAGAGAACATGGAGACAAACGGCAAAGATACAAAAACACCCTTACATCTCCTGCTAAGCCGCCAGGTCCTCAGAAAAACACCCTTACACCTCCTGCTGAGCTGCCAGGTCCTCAGGAAAACACCCTTACACCTCCTGCTGAGCTGCCAGGTCCTCAGAAAAACACCCTTACATCTCCTGCTAAGCTGCCAGGTCCTCAGAAAAACACCCTTACACCTCGTGCTGAGCTGCCAGGTCCTCAGGAAAACCCCCTTACACGTCCTGCTAAGCTGCCAGGTCCTCAGAAAAACACCCTTACATCTCCTGCTAAGCTGCCAGGTCCTCAGGAAACACCCTTAAACCTCCTGCTGAGCTGCCAGGTCCTCAGGAAAACACCCTTACACCTCCTGCTAAGCCGCCAGGTCCTCAGGAAAACAGCCTTACATCTCCTGGTAAGCCGCCAGGTCCTCAGGAAAACACCCTTACATCTCCTGCTAAGCTGCCAGCTCCTCGGGAAACACCCTTACACCTCCTGCTAAGCCGCCAGGTCCTCGGGAAACACCCTTACACCTCCTGCTAAGCCGCCAGGTCCTCAGGAAAACACCCTTACATCTCCTGCTAAGCCGCCAGGTCCTCAGGAAAACACCCTTACATCTCCTGCTAAGCCGCCAGGTCCTCAGGAAAACACCCTTACATCTCCTGCTAAGCCGCCAGGTCCTCAGGAAAACACCCTTACATCTCCTGCTAAACCGCCAGGTCCTCAGAAAAACACCCTTACATCTCCTGCTAAGCCGCCAGGTCCTCAGAAAAACACCCTTACATCTCCTGCTAAGCCGCCAGGTCCTCAGGAAAACACCCTTACATCTCCTGCTAAGCTGCCAGGTCCTCAGAAAACACCCTTACATCTCCTGCTAAGCCGCCAGGTCCTCAGAAAAACACACTTACATCTCCTGCTAAGCCGCCAGGTCCTCAGAAAAACACCCTTACATCTCCTGCTAAGCCGCCAGGTCCTCAGGAAAACACCCTTACATCTCCTGCTAAGCCGCCAGGTCCTCAGGTAAACACCCTTACATCTCCTGCTAAGCCGCCAGGTCCTCAGAAAACACCCTTACACCTCCTGCTAAGCCGCCAGGTCCTCAGGAAAACACCCTTACATCTCCTGCTAAGCCGCCAGGTCCTCAGAAAAACACCCTTAAATCTCGTGCTGAGCCGCCAGGTCTTCAGAAAACACCCTTAAATCTCGTGCTGAGCGGCCAGGTCCTCAGGAAAACACCCTTACATCTCCTGCTGAGCCGCCAGGTCCTCAGAAAAACACCCTTACATCTCCTGCTGAGCCGCCAGGTCCTCAGAAAAACACCCTCACATCTCCTGCTGAGCCGCCAGGTCCTCAGAAAAACACCCTCACATCTCCTGCTGAGCCGCCAGGTCCTCAGGAAAACACCCTTACATCTCCTGCTGAGCCGCCAGGTCCTCAGAAAAACACCCTTACATCTCCTGCTAAGCTGCCAGGTCCTCAGGAAAAACACCCTTACATCTCCTGCTAAGCCGCCAGGTCCTCAGAAAAAACACCCTTACATCTCCTGCTAAGCCGCCAGGTCCTCAGGAAAAACACCCTTACATCTCCTGCTAAGCCGCCAGGTCCTCAGGAAAACACCCTTACATCTCCTGCTAAGCCGCCAGGTCCTCAGAAAAACACCCTTACATCTCCTGCTAAGCCGCCAGGTCCTCAGAAAAACACCCTTACATCTCCTGCTAAGCCGCCAGGTCCTCAGAAAAACACCCTTACATCTCCTGCTAAGCCGCCAGGTCCTCAGGAAAAACACCCTTACATCTCCTGCTAAGCCGCCAGGTCCTCAGGAAAACACCCTTACATCTCCTGCTAAGCCGCCAGGTCCTCAGAAAACACCCTTACACCTCCTGCTAAGCCGCCAGGTCCTCAGAAAACACCCTTACATCTCCTGCTAAGCCGCCAGGTCCTCAGAAAAACACCCTTACATCTCCTGCTAAGCCGCCAGGTCCTCAGGAAAAACACCCTTACATCTCCTGCTAAGCCGCCAGGTCCTCAGGAAAACACCCTTACACCTCCTGCTAAGCTGCCAGGTCCTCAGAAAACACCCTTACATCTCCTGCAAAGCCGCCAGGTCCTCAGGAAAACACCTTTACATCTCCTGCTAAGCCGCCAGGTCCTCAGAAAACACAAAAAGGAGACGAGGCCACAACTGCTGGAGCCCATGCCGAGGATACCTCGAATGCTGCTATCTTAGCTGCCATCGGTACTCTCCGCAACATGATGGAGGATTTCAAGACGGAGTTGAAACAAAACACACTGACCATTGCTAACATAGCAAAGCGGTCGAGTTTAACTCGGCCGAAATCAAAGAGTGCAAGGTTAAAAACAAAGAGTTGGATGGAGAAATAAAACAACTCCGTGTGAAGAACGCAGAGCTGGACAAGAGAGCTACAGAGGTGGAAAAGAGAGCTGCAGAACTGGAGCGCTACAAGAGAAGATGGAACTTAAGACTTAACGGCCTGAAAGAAGAAAAGGAGAATACACGACAGCTCGTCGCTGAAATCATCGGGAAGATTGTTCCACACTGGAAGGAGAAGATGGATCTCATCCTGGACTCTGTGCACCATCTGGGGCCGAACAACAACAGCCGCCCTCGTCAGATCATCATGCAGTTCACTGGACAGCTGTACAGGGTTGAACTCTGGCGAGCCACCAAACTTCACCCAGTCTGCAAGAATCTCAACGTCCGCTTCGCAGAAGATCTCACCAAAGAAGACAGGGAGGCACGGCAAGCTGTTTGGCCGAAAGTTGAGCAAGCAAGGAAGGCAGGTCTGAAGACTGTTTTCCGTGGCCCATATGCGTTCATCAACGGTCAGAGAGTCACACCATAGACCTAAATAACCTGGAATGTTGATTCCTAAAACAAGTGAGTTATAAATGGAAAAAAATGCTCAGGGTTTTGTTACACAAAGTTCAGTAACTACTAGCAGATAAACCATTTTTCTTGTTCTTTAACAGTTCAGATAATTATCTCTGTGTGTTTTGTGTTCTATGTTTAGTCTAAAAAATTATATATCTCTCATTTCTGTTAATGCAAGGGGTCTAAGAGACATGACAAAAAGGAAAAGCGTCTACTTATTCTGTAAAGGGGAAAATGCAAACGTTGTTTTTCTACAAGAAATTCACTCCAAGACTGAGGATACTTTATTTTGGTCTAAACAATGGGGAGATGACGCTTTCTTCAGCCATGGCACTTCATGATCAGCAGGGGTCGCCATCCTCCTAAAATACTTCAGCGGTCAGGTTATAGCCCACAAGGCAGATGAACATGGCCACTGGTTGATTCTAATCCTAAACATAGATGAATTGAAATTCATCCTGATTAATGTTTATGGCTACAACAATAGCACAGAAAACAGAAGACTATTTGATCAAATAAGCTTACAATTAGACAACTTAAAATTATCATACTCAACTGATAATATTATAGTTGGAGGGGATCTGAATTTAGTCCAGGATGATTTCTTTGATAAATATCCTCTTAGACATTCTGCAAGTCATCCTAATTCCATATTTACTAACTTTTGCAATGAACAAACTCTGATTGATGCATGGCGATATTTAAATCCAGGAATATTTAAATACTCATGGTTCAGCCCAAATTCAAATTTAAAATCTAGAATTGACTATTGGTTAATTGCAAGCCACTTGCTGTGCTATGATATCAACTTTGATATCTCGGCTGCTCCACTTACTGATCACAGCATTATTTCTCTACATGTTAAACCTAAAAACAGGAGTACTTATTCTCACAAATATTGGAAATTTAACTCCAGTCTAAATAAAAATTCTGAATACTGTAGAAAAATTAAACTATTGATTCAAGAGATCATAAACTCTGAAGAACTAACAATGCCTGTCAAGAAATGGGAGTTCCTAAAATATAAAATACGCCAAGTCACCATCTCATTCAGTAAAAAACTTAAAAAAGATCTTGAAAGAAAATAACTAGATATAATTAAACAGCTTAATGTTTACTGCAATAAACCTAATCCCACTGAAGATGAGAAATAGAAAATATAAAACCTTCAACCCAAATTGGATGAAATCTACACTCAGAAAGCAAAAGGAGCCTTTATTAGGGCTAGAGCTAAATGGATAGAGGAGGGGGGAAAAACTCAGCATATTTCTGTAACCTTGAAAAAAGAAGGCAGGAAAGAAATAACATTAAATCCTTGATAATTGATGATATAGAAACCACAGATGAAAAATTAATCTCCTCGGAAATCCTTAAATTCTATAGCCAGCTTTACAGCTCTAAATGTTCTAATGAGGATTGTCATGCAAACAAGGGATTATCATTTCAATTCCAAAACCTGGAAAAGACCCCAGAATTATAGATAATAGAAGGCCCATCACTCTTAGAAACTCAGACTACAAACCCCTAACCTACATTTTCGCTACTCGTCTTCAAACAGGGATTTTGAATCCTATTGCAGAAACACAATCAGGTTTTCTAAAAGGAAGATCAATCCACAACAATATAAGGCTGGTAATGGACATTATTGAATACAGAAACCAAATTGAAGATGATGGGTTTCTCCTCTTTTGAGATTTTTATAAAGCGTTTGACTCTGTGGAGCATCCATTTATCATCTTGGTACTTGAACATTTTGGATTTGGAGTTAATTTTAGGAATTTTGTCAGTGGACTCTATCAGAATATTACCAGCTGTGTCATACTACCTGCTGGCACCACCCCCAGTTTTAAGGTTAATGTAGGGATTCCTCAGGGTTGTCCGGTTTCTCCATATTTATGCATACTATTTACAGAAATGTTAGCAATTCACCTAAAAAACTGTGATGACATTAAACAACTAAATGTATTAGGTACAGATATTATCATCAGCCAACTAGCAGATGACACGACAATTTTCTTAAAAGATAGACACCAAATTCCAACAACTATTGAAAAAGTTGAAAAATTCTCTAAAGCTTCAGGATTAACACTAAATTTAAAAAAAATGTGAACTATTGGCTGTACATGACACCCCACTAAAATAAATCTGTAATATTCCTATTAAATCAGAAATCAAATACCTGGGAATTTTCCTTTCAAAAGACCAAAAACGAAGTCAGTCTTTGAATGTAGAAAATAAGTTAAATGAATGTAAATCAAAGCTAATACTTGGCAGAATTAATTTAACTAAGATGGAATGCTTATCAAGGTGTATTTACCCAGCCTATTCTCATGCCATTCCAAAAAAAATTATCAAATCAATCAATCAGATTAATCTAAATTTCATTTGGCGAAACAGACCACACTATATAAAGAAAAGCCATATGGTTAAAGAAGTAAAGGATGGAGGTCTAAAAGTTATTGATTTTGATTGCCTTAATGGAACTTTAAAAATAAATTGGCTAAAGTCTTGGATCAAACATAGTAACTCCTTCTGGTACTGTATTCCAAATCACTTATTCAATAAAATTGGAGGATTGAAATTTATACTCAGAACTGACTATAATATTGATAAACTTCCTGTTTCATTATCCGAGCTCCATAAACAGATACTGTTGTATTGGAGAATGTTATATGTACATAACTTTTCACCCCACACCACTGTACTTTGGAATAATATATATATATTGTATCGCAACAAGTCTTTATTCTTTAAGATTGGTATGAGGAAAATATATGGTCAATAGTTGATCTAATGGATCCTAGTGGTAATTTATTAAATTATGAACAATTCCAGACAAAACATACTTTCAAGCCTTCCAAATCAGACTTTACTAAATTACATAAAGCACTCCCCAAAGAATTTGTATCTCTGATAACAAATATAATGACTCACCAACCTATATAGCCACGATTGACCCCACTGTCAATTCAAGGGTTTTTAATCTTGCACAAAAAATGTGATAATCATTTTATTAGAAACTGTCTCACTGAAAACTTATTCCCTGAAAGACAAAACAAAAATGACATTTTACACAAATTTGATAAAAATTCAATTATTAAATTGAAAACAATGTATCTAACATTTCCTATCCCCCCCCAAAGCGAAGGAAACACACTTCAAAACGATGAATAACATACATCCCTCCAAAGAACTACTTAGATCACGGTTTGGTTTTGACGATAATATATGTTCATTTTGTGAAAATGACATAGAAACTAGGGACCATGTATTTTTCTCATGTGGTGTGGTACTTGTGTTCTGGCTTGACGTTCACAAATGGATAAAGCAAGGGATTTTGTCCTTTCCAACTTGGACTTCTAGAGACAATATAACCTTTGGTAGGATTTTGCAAAACAAAAACGATGAACTCTTGTAATGTAATCCTCTGCTTAGCCAAATTCTTTATTCATAAAAATAGATACTTAAAGTGGTCCCCCGAATTTGATGTTTTTTTAAATGAATTTAGATTATACCTGAAATCTTTAAAACTAATGACCGATACAAAAGCTCTAAAGACTTATGAGGTGTTAAGACATTTTCCCACTGAATCAGAAGACTGGTATCCTTATTAATTCCCCCTTGTATGATGGACTATGTTTTATTATTTTCAATTAGCGTATGTCATGTATTTAATTTATTATTGTTTGTACCCTTATTTTCGTAATACATTACCGTATATTTGTCATGTAACATTCAACCTCTATGCACTTCCTGATATACTGTATAGAAATGTTTACATAATGTTCCCTTTGGCATTTTGGATATATCTATGTATGTTTGGATGGAATGTATATTTGCCATGTTTGTTTTGTAATGAACTTTTTTCAAGAAAATACATGAACAATGTTCAATTAAAAAAAAAAAGAAAAAAGTAGATCTTATAACTTTCTTTTGTGCGATTGATCTAAAACTCGTTTTGATACAAATATATGCCATGTTAGGAGCATGCAGGGAGCGGCAGGTCTGTATCTTTCCCCCCCACAAAGTCATTAAACTTTGAGTGAGTGTTTTAAGGGCGGCATGGCTCAGGAGGTAGAGCGGGTTGTCTAGTAATCGGAAGGTTGCTGGTTTGATCCCCGGGTCCTCCGGAAGTGTCCTTGAGCAAGACAATGAACCCGACTGCTCCTGGTGGGCAGGTTGGCGCCTCGCATGGCAGCCCCCTCCATCAGTGCGTGGCTGTGTGAATGTGAGGTGTACACTGTTAGAGCTGTGGGTAGACCAGACCAGACCAGAGCAGTGTTTCCCAACCCAGTCCTCAAGGAACCCCTATCCTGCAGACTTTCTTTGCACCACTGAATAGGTACCTGTTTGTAGTTATTCAACCAATCAGCAATGAATTATGTCAGACGTTGCACACCTTGCATAATTAAGTGCTGTGAGATGATTGGTTGAGTAAGTACAAGCAGGGCTACCTATGCAGGGTTACAATGAAAATCTGCAGGATAGGGGGTCCTTGAGGACTGGGTTGGGAGGACTGTCTAAATGCAGTCTGTTTACCAGTTACTTGGATTATTAACAATTTCTTTATACATTAGTATTCATGTTTTTACCCATTAAGGGTAACATGCCTACCAGATGCTTCTAATTCTCACTACACATTTCTTAACAAACCTGCTTTATGAAAATGAACGTGGACTAGATGTGATGGTAATAATAATAGATATTTCATATAATATTACATATATATCAGATAATATTATTAGATATGATGATGGTCTTAAACTGGGTATTTCCTGTTTTTATCAAATCGATGTCAATATTACTTAAGCCCTGGAGAGGATATCTTGAAGTTCAGATTCTTTGTTCTTTTGGCAACGCAGCAAAAATGCAAAAAAGAGAACTTAAGAGAACGGTCTTTATGGCAGGAGATTGGCTCAAACACACACATACAATGTCAGTTAGTTTGCGTCCTCTTCTTCTTTTTTTCTTAAATAGTTCATAGCCTTTACTGTGCTGGGCAGGTAAACTAGGGTATATTGAACATTCAGTATGAAGTTGTGCATATTAGTCCTGTAGTCTTGACTTATTTAAGAACAAAATACACAACTGCCACGATGAGTTAACTCAATTCCTCTCTTCTGTACCGCAGCAAAGCGTTGTCCTTACCCAGACGAACCCCCTAATGGATATGTGTTCTATGAAGATAATCTATACCAAAGCACCACCAACTACACCTGCCATCAGGGGTAAGGATAGACCAGCTGTGATGCCTCATGTCAAAGCTGAGAATTACACATGATGCAGTCTCATGTCCTCTGTTGCTCAATTAACCAGGAATTTACTGAGTTCCAAGACTCTATCATCTATTTTGTGACATAAATTCAAAAACAAAATCCATTTCCGCTCAGCTGTGTTCAACACAGTGGTCCTCTGGTGAAAAATATGCTAATGATTTACGGTCTATAGTGCGGTATGCTATGTCAAAAAAGCAGCTCCCGTAGGATTTTTGTGCCAAAATTGATTTTTTTGCTGTTTTGGCTTCTATAGGGACCAAACTAACAGAAAATGAAGGGTGCCAAATTTTCTGACCCCCACCCCCAATTCTGGGGGGCCATCTATTTTGGGACCTCCCGGAACAGTAAAATATAAGTCCGCCTGGGACTACTCTTACTAAAATGGCTGTACAATTGTTACGCTTCAGTTGTATAACACCAAATTTGGAGGAGATGCAGTTGAGAAGTTGCAGAACAGATCCAAATATCTGTGGCCTGCTGGTAAATGGTATTACTGATGTTATTCACACTCAAATTGTAAGTTTTGTTAAGGCAAACCTAAAAAATTGAATTTCTGCTGTAGTTTATCTGCAGTCCTTCTGTCCTGGTGGATGGTACAACTAAACTTCCACTTGAAGTACATTTTTCCAGGTGTTACCTATACATAGACACCAGAATTGTGCATCTGGGCCCTGTACTTGCGGAGCTATTACTGAATTATTTTGGGCATGTAATTTCGGGCGAAAATTCAAAAAAATTGCCTGGGGCTGAAGTGGTTTTTAATGTCCAATTTTTATGATATTATAGTTGTTTTGTAGGTTTTAAAATATTCTTAGTTGATTTATAACACTATTAAAACAGCTAGAAGAGTATTTGTCTGACTTTTGGCTCCTCACCTGGGACACCCCGGACTGACCCTTGTGCCTATCCCATTCATCATTACTCTCCTCTTTCCACTCCTGCTCTTTTCTTGGCCAATATAACTTTTACAATTATTTTTCATGGGCATCCAGTGACAATTAATACTTTACTGAAGGTGTTGACCATTCTGAAAGACATTCCTGTTCTGAATCTGAAAAAATAAGGGTTGAAATGTGGCCATTGTAGCATAATCCTTGTTAATTTGGTTCATTTCAAACAGGTGAGATCATAATTAAAGCACAGCTGTGTTTGTAGCTGACTGAAAACAAAAAAGAACAGTACTCAAGATAAAATAAAATAAAAATAGGCCAATACGAAAACAACAACAACAAAACAAACAAACACCACAATAGATTTGAAGAGTCAACATTTTGAGAATCACATTCATGGAATTGCTGAAAGCAACTACCTGGTAAGTGATACTTTTATTTTAATTTTTTATCATTCAGGTGAAATTTAAAACAAGCCTGAAAGATTTATAAGCCAATGTTTACACATATTTTGACATATATTTAAATTGTTTTCCCATTATTAGGTCTAATCTTTCAGTCTGACATGCCCTGATCCAACAATTTTGGACTACTAACAGTAAGCTAAGTTGGGCTAAATTTAAACCATGCCCGCTAGATTTAAAAGCCAACATTTGCACATATTTATATTTACATTGTTTTCCCATCATTAGGTTTCATCTGTCTGGCATGCACAGATCCGACAACCTACAACAACGAACTAGAAAGCTAAGCTAAACAGTAAGCTAAGGTGGGCTGAGAATGATCTGGTAAATGTGTCATATTTTTCTGATGAAATTTAAACCAAGCCTTCTAATTCAAATATAAATTTACATTGTGTAAACTACTAATAAGACACGTTAGCCCCTAGCTAACGGGTCTGACCCTTTAGCCAAGCGGTTAGTGATGTCGCCTTGTGGTGCAGTACACCCCGTATCGAATCCCGCACCGGGCAAGAAAATAACCGGTTACATTGGTGGCAGCGGTGGGATCCGGAAGTGTGCAGATCCTCAGGATTCTCTTCGGAGCGCGGGAAGAACAAAGCGCGAGGGCGCGCTTCCGGGGAGGGTGACGACTGTAAACTACTAATAAGACACGTTAGCCCCCAGCTAACGGGTCTGACCCTTTAGCCGAGCGGTTAGTGATGTCGCCTTGTGGTGCAGTACACCCCATATCGAATTCCGCACCGGGCAAGAAAATAACCGGTTACAATTGTTTCCCCATCATTAGGTTTCATCTGTCTGGCATCCAACAAATTGGACAACTTGTGAGCTAAGGTGGGATGAGATCTGGTCAATATGGCAGAGGAATGCAACATTTGCGTGATCTGCAAAGAAGGTGCCACCCCTGGCAAGCGACTAGTTAAAAATCCAGCCATGATTGATGACCTACTGCAGGCTTGCAGGGACAGAGTCTCTTTAGGTCAAAGTGATTTTGAGGAACTTTCCGACTACTTATCTGGCCTAAATGAAGGGGAACTGAAATTGGTTCATTATCATAGTGAGTGCCGAAAATCTGTTATAAACGAGAATAAAATTGACCGTCTCAGGGCTAACCAATCCCGACCTCAGTCACCTGTCTGTTCTAGAAGAGGACCTGGGCGCCCTTCAATTACTACAGGATCTGTTAGACCTAAACGGTCGAAATCTGTCCCAAAGGAGCAAGTGTGTTTATTCTCACCTTGTGACTTTTGTTCCAAGGGTGATTCAGAGCCACTGCACCGTGTTCTTTCTGATGCAATGGGTGAAACGCTTCTTGAAATAAAGCAGCAGACCCAAGATGACCAAGTAAGAATCTGTGTAGCAGACCTAGAGACCTAGTGGATGCTGGTGACGCTTCAGCTCTTGAAAAGTACTATCACAGGGATTGCTTGCGGAATGCAAAACGTACCACAACAATAAAGAAAGATCATGATAATGAATCACTCATTCGCTCTTTGTGTGACGAACAGTTAATCCTCGCCATTCAAAATACCGTCATAGACGATGTTACTCTTGACATGGCTCAGGTCAATGATGCTTACTTGTTGATCCTGAAAAGATATCACATGGATGTCGATGAGACTACAAACTATCGCAAGCATCTGAAAAAGATCATTGGTGAGCGACTTCCAGATGTCCAGTTTGTAAGCTCACTGCAACGAAATGAGCCAGACAAGCTTGTTAAATCAACTGTAGTTAGCAAAGCTATTGATTGCAGTATTTCCACTATGAATGATGGTCAGGTTATTGGCAACCTGAAGAAAGTTGCTAACCTACTGCGGGCAGAGATCATGCAAAAGCGCAGCTGGGATATTTGATAACTTTAAGAATCCCTCTTTACTCCAATTCTTCCTAAGTCACCTCCTCTTTGGCAGTCATGTTGTCAAAGTGTTTGGAATGCGGGATGAAGAAGTAGACAAAACTGTTGATGTTGCATGCCAGTTTCTAGTCCAGAACACTCGCACTGATCGTCAGGTGAAACATCAGCCAAAGAAAGACGATGCCTTTCGGCAAAATGTCCAAACACCCCTCTCAATCGGACTGCCCCTTGCTATCCACTCTAGAGTGCGTGACAAAATCCTTGTCCAGAACCTCTCAGATGTCTACATTGGAAGTGACTACTTAAAGATCCTTGACTTAGAAAAAAGTGTGGAGCAGTCTGTTCTTCAACGAATGAGGATACTGGCGGATTTTGTCTCCCTGACTTTGTGAAGAAGAGTGTGAACATCTGGTTTGCTATTGACAATATTGATCTTTTGGAAGACACAGCCACTGGGCAAGAAACCTTCCATGGCACAGTGGTTGTAATCAACCAGCAGGATGAAGATGGAGACCTGATGAACCAACCACTTGTTATAACAGGAAAACCTCTCACGGCATCACCTCTAGCATTTGATATAAACTTGCTGCAGGAGCCAATGATCAAACCACTCCACTGAGATTTGAGTCTGTGATAGGAAACCGAAACAATCTCATTTCCCAAGACTTCACTCACACCTGGGCATTCACAAACTACCTTGCAACTGATGATAACAGGGGGGCAACCTCAACTGAACCGCAGCTGACAAGCAAACAGACCGAGAACAGTGAAGAAGAGAGAAGCCATGCTGAATCTAATAACGACAGAAATCAAGATGACTCTATTGTGTCGATCAAAGAACAAAGGCGTAAATCAGGGAAATTGAAAAAGGAAGATGTGATGCCAACTTGGGCTGCAACTAAATCTCTACTGTTATCTCAGTCCTCTAACAGTTGCACCTCAACAAACACAGGGGTGATTGCTCCACTGTTTAAGACCTCGCCAACAGATTATGCTACCCTCTATACCGCTTTGAAGTTAACCCAGGGTATCTCTGCCACTGTCATTGGCCCTCACAGAAAAACACTGATAACCCTAGATCTTGACCTTTACTCCCGTGCATTGAAGATTCAGCAGTCAGTTGGAAACACCAACTGGATCCTAAGAACTGGAACTCTTCACATTGCATTTGCTGTGTTGCAAGGTCTAGGTAAAACAGTTGATGGAAGTGGCCTTGACATATGTGCTATTGAAAGTGGTGCTTACACATCAGCAGCTCTTCGTGGTATCTTTGGTGGCAAAGCTTACAAACGAGGCCTTGAGTACCACATCACTACGAGCCTTGCAATTTTGATGTTGCGATTTGATGCCATCTTGTCAAAACTTCCAAATTGTCCGATTCAGATGCAATGCATTGCTCTCAAGGACAAACTCCATGAATGTAACCCACTGATGGTAGAGATCTTTGAAGAAATCCAATCCTGGTACACAGAAAATGTCAAGCCACTCGAAAATGAAAAAGACATTGGTGAGTTCACTCAATTCTTAACCCAGTATCTTCACCAGGTAGAGAGTCTTCTTAATCTCATCAGCTCTTGCCGCTCAGGTGACTGGGAGGGATACTTGTCTTCATTAGAGAATCTCATCAAGTATTTCTTTGCTCATGATCTCCTCAACTATGCTCGCTTGATGCCAGTCAATCTTGCTCAAATGAATGCTCTTGAAAAAGATGACCCAGAAACATGGGATGCACTGAAGTCTGGTGCATTTGTGGTGGCAAAGTCAGAGATACCCTTCACTCATCTCTTCACTGATCAAGCCCTCGAGCAGGAAATCAAGAAGCTAAAGGGACATGGTGGGATGGTAGGACTCAGTAGAGATGAAGCAGCTCTGGACCGGCTGATCATTGCCACACCTCATCTTGCTGATCTAGTAAATCAGTACCTCAAGAGCTTCCCAAAAGCTTCCAGATCTACTTCAAGGACAGAGCATTATCATCTCTCAGGAGAGATTGCATTGAGGTCAAGAACAAATGCACTGAAGCTACGCGACTTGATTGAGTTGCACTGTGGAGGCAATCCATTCAAAGAAAAAACACCATTCAGGAGTTTTGTTTCATCAGTGCTTGTGACAGATGTGGCAAAGCATGATATTCTCCAGTTTGCGGAAAAGGGTCAGAAGCGCTTTGAGGAGTTTGTTTCTGAACGTTTGATCACTACGTCAACACTCTCAGTGTGGAACAAAATGAAGAAACTCGAGTTGAAGACCTTTTCAAACTGGATGGAGAAAACAAAGGCACGTGTTGGAGACAAGGTCATCAAGTTGCGTGAGGAACGTGAACTGCTTGGAAGATTTCTCATCATCCAAGGCAGTCGACCAAGTCTAGTTCCCAAACTTGAGGAGACAATTGGAGACTATGAAATGTCAATGGTTCCCCGCTCTCTGTGTGCTGTGGATGGAACCTTGTACATCCCTACAGACAAAGCTAGTCTCATGCATGCAATTGAAGATGCCAAGGCAGAGCTCCTTGAAGCTGTCCCAAAGCCTGATCCAATGCAAGAAGATCCTCCAGGTGTCCCTATCAAAGTTCCAATAGTTGATGCCATGGGTGTGCTTCAGAGCATGAAAAAGACACCAACCATGCGGAAGCTGTCAGACCTTCAGGATGCATTTAACAAACGCATCAAAACAATGATGGCTGGCTATCATGAGGGTCGAGTTGTCTTTGATCGATATATGGATGAGTCATTAAAGAAGAAAACTCGACAGAAGAGAGCAATTACTTCTGTAGAATACGAAATCCATCCAGAGATGAAGCTCACTATGTCGAGCAAGGATCTCCTCTCTGCATCATCGACCAAGAAGAAGCTGACATGTGAGTTGGGCCAGGGACTGCTAGAGTATTTCTCAAAGGACAGTTCTTTCCTACTGGTTGTCATCTATGACACCTTCATCAAGGGATGTGATTTTGTGGAGGCACACACACATGAAGAGGCTGATACCCTAATACCTCATCAAGTCCTTGCCTCTGCTGGCAATGGTGCCTCACGAGACATATGTGTCTGGTCACCCGACACTGATGTCCTCTTACTGCTACTTGATTTAGTATCATGTGAATGCATTGCAACTCCAACTTCTCTGACATTTTCAACAGGCAAAGGTGCAAAGAAACGGGAAATAAATGTTTTTGAGCTTGTTCAAGTTATTGGATGTCAGAAATGTCAGGGATTACTTGGCCTGCAAAATTTTTCTGGTGCTGACTGGGGAGGAAAATTTGTTGGAATCTCCAAAAAGACGTGGATCAACGCATACCTGAAGCTTGATGATGATGATCCTGCCATTGACTGCTTCAAGGACCTTGGCAAGGGTTCCATTCCCCCTGAGCTTATCAATGGTGAGCTCCCATCACTGGTGAAGGCATTAGAGAATTTCCAACAACCCTGCCATCACTCAGATGGGAACTATTCCGATCAAAGAACCTGGGGGGTGAGATGCTACCTCCAACTCATGCTGCATTGCTACCCCATATCCTACGTTCCAATTATGTCACAATGCGAGATAAGTCATACAAGACGAATTGCCCTGAGCTTCCACCAATCGAACAGAATGGATGGAGTTCAGTGAGTGGCGGATATGTTCCAGTCAGGTGTCTTGCCCTCCCTGCACCACAGGCGGTACTTGAGCTAATCAAATGTGGCTGCAAAGTAGGTTGCAAGGGACAGTGCAGCTGCTCAAAGAATCACCTGCCTTGCACTCCTCTCTGCAAATGTTATGGTGGAGACTGTGCAAACACAACAAGTGAGTACATTCCAGAAGATGACAATGCTGATGAATAGATCATCAAGTATTATTTAAATTCCTTTATCATCACCTGTATTTGTTTTGTTTTGTTGTAGATGTTTTTGGGGAATTTAGCAGCTTTTTCTTACTCTCCATTTACCTACTGGCGCAACATAGAGTAACTTTTTTTTTCAATTGGATACTAAGTGCAACTTTTTACTGCTGCTTGTCATCACGTATATGCTGCTATAAACAACATACAGTATGCTTAACTGAAAGATAAACCTGTCTTACTGGATTACTCGACTACTGTGTGGTTATTTACATAATAGAAACATGTTTAATAAATGTCTTCCATTTTTCACATTAAATATGACAGTTATTATGTTCCCTTTCACAAAAAAAGGCAAATTTGTTGTTTTTACCCAATTTAGTACAATGGGACATCGCCGTAGGATGGACACCATCTTGGATTTGACAATAAATAAGTTAATGATGGAAATTTCACTGATTCAGTGGAATTCCTTGAGCCCAAAAACCTAAGATTAGACACCAAAATCAGCTTTCTAGTTTGAATAGAAACTGAGATATAGCCATTTTAAGCTCCTGGCAGCCATATTGGATGCCATCTTGAAAATGATGCATTTCCAGGAAGTAGATTTTCCTAGATTTTTAGTATGTTCTTAAGCATGCCTAGAGGTAACAGAATCAATAGAAAAAACTATGCTATCTATTTTCTTGGGATTAAGTTTTTTTTCTTCACATATTGAACCATCTATTTTGGATAGGGGGCGCTCAGAAAGGGGGTGGGGGTCTGAAAATTTGGCACCCATCATTTTCTGACAGTTTGGTCCCTATAGAAGCCAAAAAAGCAAAAAAATCAATTTTGGTACAAAAATCCTACGGGAGTACATACCATACTGCACTACTATGGCCAAATACAGGCCACTGAAATATACATAAATGTACAAAAACATAAATGCAATATGCAACAATGTTAAAGAAAAGTTGTGCATAAGGAAACCAGTCAGTATCTGCTGTGACCACCGCTGCACACTTCCTGCTGCTTTCTGTAGGCGAAGATCAACAACTTGATCTGCTCTCTGCATGAGATGGTTGTATCGTGTCACACTCCTCTTCAACGGCGGCGCAAAGCCATAGTACTATATTGGCAGGAAACGGAATATCCTGTCATACATGATAATCTAAAGCATCCCAAACATGCTCTCCCAATTCAGTGCCGGGTGGCTAGGAAGGCCGTGAAGGAACCAGGGCATTACAACTTCCAGGAATGTTGAGCACGTCTTTGTAATGTTGGGCCATACATTATCATGTAAGAAACATGACGTGACCGTTCAATTCTTTGGCAACAGCTATTACAGATATTTCTGCTGCCAACATGCCGATTGTACTCTCCAAAACAAAAAATTAAAAATAATAAAATAAAAATTTACAAAACTGAGCAGGCAAAAAACATTACGGTTTGTAAAAGTTGCTAAGTTTTTAAAGATGTCTGCATTGGTAAAGAAAATAATACAGCACGATTGTTCTATGCAGGTACGTCTTGCATGGAGTCAGCAGTGCCGAGTGCCTACATAACGGAACATGGAGCGCCCCTCCACCCGAGTGCAAGTGTATGTTCTGCATGTTCTTCTTTAGACCAAACAAAGAGGACTACTGACCCAAGAGATAAGTGCTTCTCTTGTGTAGTGCTGAGATGGATGTGCTTGATGATGTTAATTTGTAGTGTCCGTGGGTATGTCAAACCAAAGTCATAGCTACTTTGCATCTAATGGAAGAAAAGGCCCTTGTGGGGAATTGGGCCTTAGACGCCCTTATTATTATATTTTTATTTTAAAGCAAATGCGGCGGCACGGTGGCGCAGTGGTTAGGGTAGTCGCCTCACAGCAAGAAGGTCCTGGGTTCGAGCCCCGGGGTAGTCCAACCTTGGGGGTAGTCCCGGGTCGTCCCGTGTGTAGAGTTTGCATGTTCTCCCCGTGTCTGTGTGGGTTTCCTCCGGGGCTCCGGTTTCCTCCCACAGTCCAAAGACATGTAGGTCAGGTGACTCACTGTACTAAATTGTCCCTAGATGTGAATGTGTGTGTGTGTGTGTGTGTGTGTGTGTGTGTGTGTGTGGGCCCTGTGACGGCCTGGTGGCCTGTCCAGTGTGTCTCCCCGCCTGCCGCCCAATGACTGCTGGGATAGGCTCCAGCATCCCTGTGACCCTGACAGCAGGGTAAGCGGTTTGGATAATGGATGGATGGATGGATAAAGCAAATGCAAGGCAAGAAGAGAAAAATTAAATGCATTTCATTGGTCTCTGATCCTGGCCAGTTCCATGATATTTTGGACTACTTTTGTATTCTCAGAACAGACTCACTAGCAATAATCCAACAGGTTCTTCCTAGTTTAATGGATGAAATGAATAAAAAGAAAGTTCTCCATGTTTTTGTCTTTTTTCTCTCAGCGGTACAGTGTGACCTAGCACCCATCCCACGTTTTGGGATGATTGTCTATGACAAGATAATTTCAGGAAACACAACAGAGTATGGTCTTGGAGGGACCTACAAATGCATCCCACCATATGTAGTCACTGGCAACGCAAGAGGAGAGTGCACTGCCGACGGCACCTGGACTGAGCCACCGGAATGTCGACGTAAGCTGGAATAGCATGATTAACAGCATGAGCAGTACTGCTGTAAAAAGAAATAGTCTAATTTTATTAATCCTAACATTTTGGAAATTTCTTTAAAGAATTTCTGTTAAACAGAAGTAGCACCAGCATCCCAGATGGCATCTGGATGTGGGCCACTTCAGGCAGTGATGCGGCACTGATGGCCTTCTTCTGGCCCTGACAAAATGGATGTGAGCCTGAAGTGGCCCACATGTATAATAGCAAATATGGTCCAAATATGCCAAATCAGATGTGGGCCTTTTTTGGCAAAGATGCAGTGCTCTCAGCAACATGTGATCTGGATGTGACCCTGCAGTGCCCCCTGTGGTAAATGGTGAATATGGCCCAAATATCACAGAACCAATATGGGCCACCTTTGGCAAATATGTGGCACATGCGGTGTTTCGTGTTCTCAGTCACTGATCTACATGCGGCATTGCTATGGCTTGGTTCTGGCCCAGATCTGGCAAACAGGAGCGGACTGCCCAAGTATCATCATTCCACGCGGTATGTGGGCCGGATGAAAGTGTCGGTGTGGGACGGGTCCGGGCCACAGAAATTTTGCTATCTGGAAAATGCTCAACCAAAAAAAAAAAAAAAAACCACAAAAAAAACCAAGCAAACACTACAAACAATAGAAAGAAAAGCATTTTCATGAAAAAAAACAAAAGAGTAAGGGATTACATGTGAGGTCATGCACTTTTGGAAGTAGTCAAAGGATCATCGAGTAAGTGTCATACTCTTTTACAGTTTTATAGTTGGTGGATCTCGCGATGCTCCTAAATAACATGATCAACCCAGTCTCACAGACCGAACGTTTGCATACAACTTCTCTGCAGTTCTGTCACATGCATACGATGCATGTCACTGGTTTTGCAAGGCCAAAGGCCACCACTTTGTGATGAGAATATTGGTGCATCTGGCCAAACGAGACCACATGTCAACGTATCAAATCACCTTCTTACATGCACACAAATGTATTTCGATGCATCAATGAATGAGGGCATTGTGCAGGATACTCCCTCTGATTATTTGCTTAATTAATATTAGATTAGAGATGTTATGTTAGGTATTAGATTAGAGAGGGTTAAGTGTAGGTACAGTGGTGCTTGAAAGGTTGTGAACCCTTTAGAATTTTCTATATTTCTGCATAAATATGACCCGAAACATCAGATTTTCACACAAGTCCTAAAAGGAGATAAATTAAACAAATGAGACAAAACAAATTGTACTTGGTCATTTATTTTTTGAGGAAAATGATCCAATATGACTTGGGTGTAAATCTGATGATCTTTTAGGTCATATTTATGCAGAAATAAAGAAAATTCTAAAGGGTTCACAAACTTTCAAGCACCACTGTATGGGTTTGGTGAGTAAGCCCTGAGTGAGCCTGCACTGAATGTAAATCAGGGTTAACAGTAGATCTCAGCGGATGTCTTCATCTACATCCTCATTCATCAATACGTTGGCAGTCAATGTACTTTTGGACCTGCAACTATGTTAAAAACATTTTTTTTTTTGCATTTTCTCCCCAATTGCACTTGGCCAATTACCCCACTCTTCCCGAGCCATTCCGGTCGCTGCTCCGCCCCCTTTGCCAATCCAGCGAGGGCTGTAGACTACCACATGTCTCCTCCTATACATGTGGAGTCACCAGCCACTACTTTTCACCTGACAGTGAGGAGTTGCACCAGGGGGATGCGTGAGAGGATCACGCTATTCCTCCCAGTTCCCCCTCCCACCCCAAACAAGCGCCCCGACCGAACAGAGGAGGCGCTAGTGCAGCGACCAGGACACATACCCACATCTGGCTTCCCACCCACAAACATGGCCAATTGTGTTTGTAGGGACACCCGACCAAGTTGGAGGTAACACAGGGATTCGAACCGGTGATTCCCATGTCGGTAGGCAATGGAATAGACCACCACGCTACCCGGATGCCCAAAAGCAAATGTTTTGTTTGTGAAATGGTGCTTAACATGATATACTGTACTGTGTGTAAAGACAGTCTCTGAATTTACATGTTTTCTTTCTCAGCTGTTACCTGCCCTCCACCCCAACCAATAAGAAATGGCTACATGTCTGACACTTCACAGAGAGAGTTTGCCTTCACGGAAGCCATCAAATACGGCTGCAACGGAGACTACACGATTGACGGAAGTCTAGAGATTGTGTGTCAGGATACAGGAGAGTGGTCTCCACAGCCAGTGTGCATGGGTAGGACTGGCGATTTCAGGATGATAATTTAACTAAAAAGACCCCATCCAATGACTGATTTATCCTTGTTCATCCCCTTTTCTGCCACGAACAGCTTTTTTTTTTTTGGTCTGTGCTCAGTGGTATTTGTATCCTGGAAACCATGTTACCAGTGGGAACTGCTGATTCACATCGTCAGTGAACAGCGTACCAATAACACGACTTGAAAATGTTGTGCAATGGAAGCACAAAAGTTGATTTTCATGCAGTGATGACGGCATCTGCAGTTACAGTGTATAAGTTAAGTAAGTTAACTTAACTGTTAACTTACAGTGGTTAAGTTAGGTAGTGGTTAACTTAAGGGTTAAGGTTACATAGTAATTAAATTTAAGGTTAATGAAAAGTAGTAGTTAGGTTTAGTGTTAAGGTTTGCAGTTAAGTCTAGGGTTAAGGTTAGGTAGTGGTTAAGTTGAGGGTTAAGGATAGTATGTGGTTAAGTCTAGGGTTAAGGTTAGTATGTGATTAAGTCTAGGGTTAAGGTTAGTACATGGTTAAGTCTAGGGGTCTTGGGTTAGGGTTAGTACGTGGTTAGGTGAAGGGTTAAAATTAAGTAGTGGTTAAGTCTAGGGTTAATGTTAGTATGTGGTGAAGTCTAAGGTTAAGGTTAGTACGTAGTTAAGTCTAGGGTTAAGGTTAGGTGGTGGTTAAGTTGAGGGTTAGCGTTAGGGTTAGGTCTTGGGTTAAGGTTAGATATTTGTTAAATCTAGGGTTAAGGTTAGGTAGTGGTTATGTTTAGGATTAAGGTTAGGTAGTGGTTAAGTCTAGGGTTAAGGTCAGGTAGTGGTTAAGTCTAAGGTTAAGGTTAGGTAGTGGTTAAGTTTAGGATTAAGGTTAGGTAGTGGTTAAGTCTAGGGTTAAGGTCAGGTAGTGGTTAAGTCTAGGGTAAGGTTAGGTAGTGGTTAAGTCTAGGGTTAAGGTTAGGTAGTGGTGAAGTCTAGGGTTAAGGTTAAGTAGTGGTTAAGTCTAGGGTTAAGGTTAAGTCTAGGGTTAAGGTCAGGTAGTGGTTAAGTCTAGGATTAAGGTTAGGTAGTGGTTAAATCTAGGGTTAAGGTTAGGTAGTGGGTAAGTCTAGGGTTAAGGTTAGGTAGTGGTTAAGTCTAGGGTTAAGGTTAGGTAGTGGTTAAGTCTAGGATTAAGGTCAGGTAGTGGTTAAGTCTAGGTTTAAGGTCAGGTAGTGGTTAAGTCTAGGGTTAAGGTTAGGTAGTGGGTAAGTCTAGGGTTAAGGTTAGGTAGTGGTTAAGTCTAGGGTTAAGGTTAGGTAGTGAGTAAGTCTAGGGTTAAGGTTAGGTAGTGGTTAAGTCTAGGGTTAAGGCTAGGTAGTGGTTAAGGTCAGGTAGTGGTGAAGTCTAAGGTTAAGGTTAGTACGTAGTTAAGTCTAGGGTTAAGGTTAGGTGGTGGTTAAGTTGAGGGTTAGCGTTAGGGTTAGGTCTTGGGTTAAGGTTAGATATTTGTTAAATCTAGGGTTAAGGTTAGGTAGTGTTTAAGTTTAGGATTAAGGTTAGGTAGTGGTTAAGTCTAGGGTTAAGGTCAGGTAGTGGTTAAGTCTAAGGTTAAGGTTAGGTAGTGGTTAAGTTTAGGATTAAGGTTAGTTAGTGGTTAGGTCTTGGGTTAAGGTTAGATATTTGTTAAATCTAGGGTTAAGGTTAGTAGTGGTTAAGTCTAGGGTTAAGGTTAAGTAGTGGTTAAGTCTAGGGTTAAGGTTAAGTCTAGGGTTAAGTTCAGGTAGTGGTTAAGTCTAGGATTAAGGTTAGGTAGTGGTTAAGTCTAGGGTTAAGGTCAGGTAGTGGTTAGTGATACAGCTATCTTCATCTAACCTTGTGGTCTCCGAGATAATGGTTATGGAGACTCATTCACACTTCAAGTGTCTAGTGACGGTACTGATACGTCAACTACACTCAGAAACAGGAAATGTAACCTTTTCTCCCAAAATAAGTTTTGTACAAAATGTGAAATTTTAGTCCATGTAAGACCATATCATGCTTTTTGGGGTTTCCCCTTTCTTTCAATGTGTTGTATAGCTGGAAAGTGCATTTAAGACATCTGCAGAGTTACAGAGCCCAAAGTCCATGCCAAAGGGAGTTATTCTGTGACAGAAAGCACTGCCTGAAGAAGAAGATACTTTATTGCCACTCCACATAAATACAATGAAATTCATTCTCTGCATTTAACCCATCCTCTATACACACACACTTAAAACAGGGGGCAGCCACAGTGCAGCACCCAGGGACCAACTCCAGTTCTTTGTCGTCGCCTTGGCCAGGGGCGCAGGCAGGAGTATTAACATGCATGTCTTTGATGGTGGGAGGAAACCCACGCAGACATGGGGAGAACATGCAAACTCCACACCCAAAGGACCTGGGATGGTCTGTGGTTCGAACCGAGGACCTTCTTGCTGTGAGGCAACAGTGCTGCTAACCACTGGGCCACCGCGGTGCCTCGTTTGTAGTCCAGCATTTTCTACCGTTACTTATCTACGTCACTACGTAACACATTTTCATAATGCCTGACTAGCGGCTAGTTTGGCCCACCCACAAAAAAAAGTTAGTTATAGTGGAGGCAGGAGGACTCGAACAAAGTTAGGTTGAGCAAAGGCTGGGACGTTTGGTTAGTGTGTGTTGCAATGTCGAGAAGATGATATTTTCTTCGGTATGAAGGAAAATTCCCTTTGTATGGACTTCCAAAGGAAGATGAAATGAAAAACCAGTGGTTAAAATGTCCTTTTACCACTATTCCTCAGCAATACATCCCCAACCTTTTATTGTGTTCCCGTCATTTTACCGAAGACTGCTTCCTGAACCAAGGACAGTTTAATGTCAAGTCAGTTTTATTTGTATAGCTCAATGTCCCAAATTTATCTGAAGGGGCTTTACAGCAACACAACATCCTGTCCTTAGACCCTCACATCAGATAAGGAACAACTCCCCAAAAAAAAACCTTTAAAGGGGAGGAAAAATAGGAAGAAACCTCAGGGAGAGCAACAGAGGAGGGATCCCTCTCCCAAGACGCACAACATGCAATGGTGTGGTGTTTACACAATACAACATTGAAAGAGGATAGACAGAATTATAATGGAATTATAAAATATATGAAGAATATGATGAGGAGGTTGCCAAGCAGTGTCCAGACACCACCGGAACAGCCCTGGACCCGAGCCACGCGACCAGCATCACCATGTAAAGATAAAATAGTCACACATCTTGGTCACAAGTGAAATTTTCAACTGAGTCAGTCACTACAGTGACAGGAGCCAAGACAGTAGGGTGGGTTAAATGCAGAGAACAAATTCATTGCAAGAACACAATGGCAAAACAAAGTGGCTTTTTACAATTTTCTTGCAGAACCAGCTTGTTGTGAGTTCGACACAACAAGCACTGGGTGCTGCCCTTGCCGCAGGCTTCCGGAAGTTGGCCAATCAGAAGAAAGTGGGCTTTTAGGAAGGGGGCCCTTAAAGAGAAAATAGCTCAAACAGCCTGTTTCAGACAGAGAAGGAACTGAGGAGCTGCAAAAGGGCCAATATAAGATAAATAAGGATTTTTTTTTTGGAACTGTGAATCATGTAAAGCTACTCTCGTGGAGCCCCAGAATAAAAAGTAGAGCTGGAAAGAGCACGATATGGCCACTTTAAAGTAGCAACACTGCCTTGGAACTTTTATTACTCGCGTTTCGCTGGTCAGGGTCTTCAACAAGATAACACTCAAAGTCCTAAAGTAACATCTTGAAAATGAAAGACTTTACCGTGAGCATGACAGATTTCAGATACACATACAACTGTTTTTAAACACTGAGTTCTTCAGCATTTGCCTAATAAAAGAGCAATTGTAAATGTTCAGGAAGCGCTTTTCCTCCTTTTGAGACTATGAACCCCTCCCTCATTCCAGTCCATTTCCAACTCCTATTGCATTTTCTTGCCTTTTTTGACTTTTTCAAACAGATTTTACTTTTTAGTGCTTAAAGATTTTCATTTTAAACGAACAGTATATCATGTAAAATTAATTATTATTTTAGTCCATCGCTGAAGGCCATCTTTACAGGGATAAATAAAGCAGGATCCTGTACTCAAAAGATGATTGTATTATTGCCAAGGACTGATAACAATGTCAAAGGGTGCTACTCTCAGCCATTATAGTAGCATATCCTGAACTGAAAGTATTACAAGTTCCTCTTCCTTTACCCTCAGCCCCATGCACTGTTGGCATACAGAGAGGAAGGATATTATATAACGGACGGAAGATCTGGATCGCAGACTTCACGCCAAACAGAGTGTATCACAGAGACATCGTTTCAGTCTATTGTATGAACGAGGCCAGGAAGTGTGGCTATGCTGTGCCAATCCAATGCATCAATGGAAAACTCAAGATCCCAGAGTGCTACGAAGGTAAGGCCAAATTCATCATAGAAAGTGTAAAAAAAAAACAAAAAAAAACAACAACAAAAAAAAAACAAAAAAAACAGCTGAACAACATGTCACGTACAACACTAGCTGTGCAGGGTGAGTGGGCTATGTTGTTTAGTTTTCCAAAAGCACAGCAGCATTACACTTTGGGCTCTAGTTTCCACATCATAGTGCAGTCAAAGGCACTGGCACTAGTACTGTAAACTAGCACCAGTGCGTAGTAGTAGCAAAAGGTGAATATCTGTCGTTTGGCCGGAGAAGTAATAAAGGAGTGAATGGAACCCTATTGTAATCCGAGTGGTTTGTCTTCACCTCGGAGACTGTAAGGTAGACTAAACTATATATAGTCTCCTTCACACATATAATCACCTCCTATATGCAATGAGTGGTGTTTAATATTTTCTAGTTAACAAAATTTTATTTTATTGCCATTTGACTGAATTTATTATAGTGCCTTAGTTATGATTTTTTTGTTCTCTAAAAACACTGACTTGTGTGTAATATAACTCATTTTGATGTAATGAGCTTAGGGTTAGGGTTGGGGTTAGGGCTTTTAGAGAACATAAAATTGTAACTAAGGCACTATAATAAATTCAGTCAAATGACAATAAAAATAACAATAAAATAAAACTTTGTTAATTAGAAAATATTGAACACCACTCATGCATGATGTTGTTGAATCAGGGAATTCGTGTGTCCCGCATGACAAAGGATCCTAATTCAGTTCCTACTGTCATTGTTTCCGTGGTGCTGGCATGTCATTTTAGCACATTACGTGCCACCACCACGCAATGCAAGTGTTAAGAGGTCGTGGTCCTTTCACGTATTTCTGTGAGATCAGGTTGAAACTATGCTACTGTTGGGCAAATGAGAAGGGGGGGGGGGCATGTGCAGAGGCAGAGGGATAGGAGGAAGGGTAAGAGTGTTGAGGTGAGAGTCCAAACTTTGAATGTTGGCACTATGACTGGTAAAGGGGGAGAGGGAGAGCTGGCTGATATGATGGTGAGAATGAAGGTAGGTATACTGTGTGTGCAAGAGACCAACCAGGTGGAAGGGGAATAAGGCCAAGAGCATTGGAGGAGGGTTCAAATTCTTCTACGGTGGCGTGAATGGGAGGCGAAATGGGGTAGGGGTCATTCTGAAGGAAGAGTATGTCAAGAGTGTATTGGAGGTGAAGAGTGTCAGATAGAGTGATGAGTATGAAGCTGGAAATCAAAGGTGTGTTGATGAATGTTATCAGCGCATATGCCCCACAAATTGGGTGTGAGATGGAAGAGAAAGAAGAATTCTGGAGTGAGTTGGATGAGTGGTGGAGAGTGTACTCAGGAGGAGAGAGTGGTGATTGGAGTGGACTTCAATGGGTATGTTAGTGAAGGGTACAGAGGTGATGGGTAGGTATGGTGTCACGGAGAGGAATGTGGAAGGACAGATGGTGGTGGATTTTGCGAAAAGGATGGAAATGGCTGTGGTGAATATGTGACATATAAGAGTGGAGGAAAGTGCACACAAGTGGACTATATCTTATGCAGGAGGCGTGATCTAAAAGGGATCGGAGACTCCAAGGTGGTGACGGGGGAGAACATAGCTCGGTAGCATTGGAATGTGGTCTGTAGGATGACTTTGGAGACCCAGAAAAGGAAGAGAGTGATGGCAGAGCCAAGGATCAAATGGTGGAAGTTGAAGAAGGAGGACTGTTGTGTGGCGTTCAGGGAGGCGTTAAGATAGGCACTGGTTAGTAGTGAAGAGTTTCCGGATGGCTGGGTAAGCACTGCAGAAATAGTGAGGGAGACAGCTAGGAAGGTACTTGGTGTGTCATCTGGACAGAGGAAGGAAGACAAGGAGACTTGATGGCGGAATGAGGAAGTACAGCAAATTATACAGAAGATGAGGTTGGCCAAGAAGAAGTGGGATAGTCAGAGAGATGAAGAAAGTAGACAGGAATACAAGGAGATGCAGTGTAAAGTGAAGAGAGAGGTGGCAAAGGAAAAGGCATATGGTGAGTTGTATGAGAGGTTAGACACTAAGGAAGGAGAAAAGGACTTGTACCGATTTGCTAGACAGAGGGACGGAGCTGGGAATGATGTGCAGCAGGATAGGATGATCAAAGATAGGGATGGAAATGTACTGACAAGTGAGGAGGGTGTGTTGAGAAGGTGGAAGGAATACTTTGAGGGGCTGATGAATGAAGAGAGAGAGAGAGAGAGAAGGTCGGATGATGTGGGGATAGTGAATCAGGAAGTGCCGGGAATGAGCAAGGAGAAATTGAGGGCAGGTATGAAGAAGAGGAAGAGTGGAAAGACGGTTGGTCCAGATGACATATCTGTGGAGGTATGGAGATGTTTAGGAGAGATGGCAGTGGAGTTGTTAACTAGATCATTTAACACAATCTTGTGTGCTGGATGTGATTTTCCCCAGCCTCACCAGCTGCCTCTGGTCTGTCAGGAAGTTTTTAAACCACTGGCAGATGGGGACTGGTACAGTAAGCTGGGTGAGTTTAGAGTGGAGGATATCTGGGATTATGGTGTTGAACGCTGAGCTGAAGTCCACAAACAGGACCCTTGCATATGTCCCTGGGGAGTCGAGGTGTTGGAAGATGTAGTGCAATCTCATGTTGACTGCATCATCCACTGACTTGTTTGCTCAGGAGGCAAACTGCAGGGGGTTGAGCAGGGGGTCTGTGAGTTCCTTCAGGTGGACCAACACCAGTCTCTCGAATGATTTCATGACCATAGACATTAGGGCAATGGGCCTGTAGTCATTTAATCCTGTGATACGGGGTTTCTTGGGGACCGGGATGATTTTGGAGCTCTTGAAGCAGGAGGGAACTTCACACAGCTCCAGTGATCTGTTGAAGATCAGTTGTGAAAATGGAGGCCAGCTGGTCAGCACAGACTTCAAGACAGGAGGGTGACACGCCATCCGGGCCCAGTGCCTTCCTGGTCTTCTGTCTCAGGAAAAGCTGGTGCACATCCTCAACACAGATCCCAAGTGTGGGTGGGGGTTCGGTGGGGAGGATAGAGTGGCTGTCAGGGAAGGCAGTGGTTGTCTATTGTGGCTGGAGAGTGTGAGGGGTGTGAAAGTTTGCTTTTCAAACCTGCAGTAAAACCCGTTTAGGTCGTCAGCCTAATGGTTACCTGCAGTATGGGGGGATGATCCCCTGTAGTTGGCAATTTCATTCAAACCGCTCCAGGCTGATGATGTGTCGTTGGCAGAAAACCTGTTTTCAACTTTTCAGAGTAGCACCTTTTTGCCACTCTGATCTTTGTGAGTGTATTTCTGGCTTGGTTGTACCAGATCCCATCTCCACCCCTGTAGGCTTCCTCTTTGGCCTGACGAAGCTGCCTGAGTTTAGCTGTGAACCAGGGCTTATTGTTGTCAAAGGAACAGAAGGTTTTGGTGGGCACACACATCCTCACAAAAGCTGATGTGAGATGTCACAGCGTCAGGAAGTTCGTCGAGGTCTGTAGATGCAGCCTAAAAACACTCCAGTCAGTGCAGTCGAGGTAGGCCTGGAGCTCCAGTTGTGACTCATTGGTCCGCTTCCTCACAGTTTTAACTACAGGCTTTGCAGATTTCAGTGTGGGTTGGGATCAGATGAATCAGACAGTGATCAGAGAGGCCCAGGTCTGCATGGGGGGACAGAGTGATAGGCATCTTTTAATATTGTGTAGCAATGATCCAGAGTGTTTTTGTCTCTGGTGGGACATTTAACATGCTGTGTGTATTTTGGCAGTTTGTGGCTGAGGTTTGCTCTGTTAAAATCCCCAAGGATAATGAGTAGGGAGTCTGGATATTTGCACTCCATGTTTGTAATTTGATCAGCCAGGTGTTTTAATGTCTCTTTAACACAGGCCTGGGGTGGATGTAGACAACGACCAGAATAAATGATAAAAATTCCCGCGTTGACTAGAATGGTTTACAGCTCGCTTCCCCCTTCTGCTTTTTCGTCGTAGTCCGTACAGAGCTGTACTGATCAAGACCTCGGCAAGACTTTCTTTAAAATGTTCAATTAAAGTCGGTAAAAATGTTTCTTCAGTTTGTCCAGTGGTCAGTTGGAGACTTGGAAGTTCTTCCCTGCTGTAGGCTATGTGATCAGTACGTCGGCGCTGGAAATTAAAAAAAAACAAACAGAAAAAGTACAACGGAGCGCAGAACCGAGGCGACCGTACACGACGCCATCTTGATGACGAGGATTTTATTCCGGGATGAATTTCCAGGATAGGTGGGATGCATGGGTTATTTGAAATATTAAAATCCCTGTCACCATATTATTTTCTATGCGTAATGACTCACATTGACTGTGTTATGTTGGAAGACAATGAAACACGTGCATATATTTTGGTTTGTGATTAAAAGGTTTAGGATACTAGTTAGATCATTCATGAAATAAGTCAAGTCAATTGTATTTGCATAGCCCAATACCACAAATTACAAATTTGCCTCAAGGGGTTTACAAGGCCAACATCATTTTCTTTTGGCTTGTTCCCCGTTTCTCAGTGGTCAGGGTTTTGCATGTTGTTAACCCGGGCCTCGACCAATGCGGTATGGTCTTGTCAATCCCCGTACCGATTTGGCAAAATCTTACGCCGGTTGCCCTTCCTAACACATCACCAACCCTATGGACGGGGTCGCAGGTAAAGCGCTGGATACCCTCCCAGTACTCATGGACTAGCGCCCATGCCTGTCGCCATATCTAACATTACTGTTCGGGCGAACGTAGAAGTAGTGACAAAGGTGACCTTTCAGTCTCCTTTGTTGAACTCACGCAGAGACGGGAACACAAGAGACAATACATGGGGGTCACCTACCCGAACAACAGTGTTGATCATGGTTCAGTACCAAAGCTACACAAAACAACAGAACGACAACTACAATCACACCACACCAAATAGCAATTACATAAACACATAAAACCACATAAAACACTGACAAAAAATGTAATAACAGACAATCTGAACGCAGTGCCCGATGGGTAAAAGAGGAGGGCACAGTTCTAGCGAGGTAGCCTCTTCGCTACACAGTGTTATATCTTAGCCATGTGACTATGGAGAGATGGGATGTGTTTTGTTCAGGCAGATCACAGAGACTGCGTGTGGAAAAACACAGCCAAATCGGAGTAGCCAACAATGTCACGTGATGCAAGCACAGCCTTTTCAGCAGCTGCTGCAGCTCTGAGGCAGGTGGCAAGTCCTGCGGCTACAGGGTCACATTCATCAAATGTAGGCTACATGTCGCTGTTGGCCCCCATGTTCTTGCAGCAAACCTGATGTCATGTACCCAATGTGGGTGTTGTTTGCAAGGCCTGCTTCAATGTGGCAAAGGAAGCAGCAGCTTCAGGTGTCCAGGCCAAGTAAGCCATGAAATAGGCCAACATAATGTACTCAAAAGTGGTGTGTGTGATTTAGGACAAATATGCTTAGGGCACCTTTGCCTAAAGCCGGGAAACTATCGCACAATGCCTGCGTCTGCGCTAAGACGTGGTCTAACCAGGTGGAAACGCAGGCGTAATATTTGGCTTTATTTGACACCAAACTAGCATTTCGCCACCCGATTTTGACTGACACACCCTCTACTTCGCCACCGCACCCATTTTGGCGCAAGTGATGTCATGGCGAGCCCGGGAGTTAGTCAACGAGTCCAGGCAGGCAGGAGGAAAAACCACCTTGCGCCTAGCGTGATTACGTTAGCGCTAGCGCTGGCCTTGCGCCATCCAGAGACTAGAGCCCTTCATCTCACACCACAGTCCTCATCACATCTGATAGAGTTTTGGAGAGGAAAAGCACTTGACACAGTTGTTCTCTGGACCTCTCACACAGAGATTGTTTATGCATTTTCTTATTGTAGTATTATCATCAAAGAGTGAATAAAGTGTAGAAATGTTGTAATGAACACTTATCTCAAGTCTAAACTTGGAATGGTGTTTTTCCTGGCTTAAAAACGGTTGTTTCACTTCTGAGTAGCAAGAGGATCGAGGAGTTGACAATTCCTATGCATTTAAAAATGCACCATTTGTCTACTCAACTTTTCAGTATTCTAACCTGAAGTGTGTGTGTGTGTGTGTGTGTGTGTGTTTTTTTGTTTCTCTCCTAGAGCCCGGTAAACTTCACTATGATCTTCGGTCCGGTTCTCTTCCGTCGGAAATCAAACAGTGCTGAAAAAACCCCTGCAACTCCTGTCTTTACTGTCTTATTGAAGCTCATTAGTCCAGTGACGCTGGTGCCCTACGCTTGTAACAACGAAAATGATTGGATTCAAGATGGCTTTGTTGACATATATGAAATGTGTGCTCTCAATTGTAGAAGTAAATCTACATTTTTGTATTAACACATGCAAACGTGTTTACCCCTGGAGGTCCCCGACTAATAGTCAGGGGGTCCGTGAAATAGTTTGTTATAAAATGATGCTGTATCATTAAAAGTGCATATCTATAGATGGGACCATTTACACCAACAAAACAAGCATATTGTGTCTATTACTCCCACCCAGTGGGAGTAACTGGTATTACCATGATTCAAATTGAAATGTGTTTATCGCTATGAAATAGGTCTGATGTATTTAGGTTGAAAAGTTTTAGAATACAAATAGTTCCCGTGGCATCTAAGAGTGCAAATGGTAGTAAGCATGTATATATTTAGTAGTTGGTACGATTATGAGTGGGTTGTTGGAAAAATTTCTTCCCTGTAAGGGGTCCCTGGCACCAAAAGGTTTGAGAACCCCTGCTCTAGACATATTGTTAACAGATTTAAATATGCAGTATGTAATTTCTGCCGCTGGGGGTCTCAATCAAAACAATAACAAAAAACGGAGTTTGATGACTGTAATGTTCTTTTCTGTAATAAATCAAGCTGAAAAGTAAATCTCGTCACTGTGTATTTAATCACGACTTGTCTGCTCAATGGCTGTAACGTGTTAAGACCATAGAATGTTCTGCACATGAACCTTAACCCTCTACAATAAATAAGATATACCAATACTGCCACCTACTGGCCTGGTGGGCACATATCATTACAATGACATCATGGAGTAGCATGGGATCACGGGAGTGGTTGTCTTCATTGTTAATCAACCACCATTGCCGATTAAAATCTATCTGGTGACTCAGGCAGAAATCATATTCACGGACAAGCTTACGTATTAACCTTTTATTCACGTAACATTTAGACAAGTTTATTCACGCTATGTCCTATCATTGTAACGAAATAGTAACATTAGCTAACGTAACGTTAACTTGCTAACTTATCATTGGATAAGTCCACCACCCATACAGTCACTGTAGCTAGTCAAGTCAAGTCCATTTTATTTGTACAGCCCGATATCACAAATTACACATTTGCCTCAGGGGACTTTACAGCAACACAACATCCTGTCCTTGGACCCTCGCATCGCATAGGGAACACCTCCCTAAAAAACAAAAAAAACCTTTAACAGGGAGGGGAAAAATAGGAAGAAACCTCGGGGAGAGCAACAGAGGAGGGATCTCTCCCCAAAGACAGACAGTGATGTGCAATGATGTTGTGTTTACACAACACACACAATACAACGTTGGAAGAGGACAACCGATTTATAATGGAATTATAAAATATATGGCAGCCTGTCCAGGGTGTCTCCCCGCCTGCCGCCCCGTGACTGCTGGGATAGGCTCCCGCATCCCCGCCACCCTCAGAGCAGGAGAAGCGGTTTGGATGATGGATGGATGAAGAATATGATGAGGGGGATGCCAAGCAGTGACCAGGTGGCAACCCTATCACCACGGCGACCTGAGAGGAGGACAGACTGCACGTGCACACAGGGGAGACTCACATGACACCACTCACACACACACAAAAAGAGAAAGGAGAAGACATCATTCAGAGAGAGAAAAGACATGTGAGAGAAGAGAACAGTTCGCAGTAGTCAATAATATGTACTCTATACTTATTACTCTATACTCTATAATCTATATTTATTAATCTATATTTATTAATCTATACTCTACATTTATTAATCTATACTCTATAACCTATATTTATTAATCTATACTCTATAATCTATATTTATTAATCTATATTTATTAATCTATACTCTATATTTACTAATCTATACTCTATAACCTATATCTATTAATCTATACTCTATAACCTGTATTCATTAATCTATACTCTATAATCTATATTTATTAATCTATACTCTATAATCTATATTTATTAATCTATATTTATTAATCTATACTCTATATTTATTAATCTATACTCTATAACCTATATCTATTAATCTATACTCTATAACCTGTATTTATTAATCTATAATCTATATTTATTAATATATACTCTATAATCTATATTTATTAATCTATACTCTATAATCTATATTTATTAATCTATACTCTAATCTGGTGGGCAGAACAGTGGTTGGTAAATTCACTGAGACAGAAACCGACCCGCCATGCAGTACAGCTTGTGAAGCACTCACCTTAAAGACAGCTAATTGTAAGTTAAGGTGGAAAGATGAGTTTTAAGTTTGGATGTAAAGGACCCCACAGACTCTGATGGTCTGATGGCAGCAGGCAGGTTATCAGAGCCCGATAGGAGAAGGCCCTGCCGCCACCAGCTGACTTCTTCTTAACTTTGGGTCACACAGGAGCCCTGTATTTTGAGAACGAAGAGCTCGAGATGGACTGTACGGTTTAAGGAGATCAGACGGGTAAGATGGGCCAAGCCCATTTAGGATCTTATAAGTCAGCAGAAGCAGGAAAAAGTCTCGTTGAATCTAGAGGTGAGGAACTAATGCATTTATGGTCTCAGGAAAAGTCTAGAAACTCGTGGGCTGTGAATGGCGAGCAGCTGATAGACAGCTGCTTTTTAATAAGATTAGATACGGTGTCAACGAGAAATCTGGGGTTATGCTTATTAATAGTGGCTACGAGAGAGTTAAAGCACACTTGTATTTCCATAAACACCCAGGCCAAGATATGTAGGTAAAAAACTCCCAGTTTGGCTTTCTGCCATAAACCTTCCAGTCTCCTGCAGGCCCGCTTAGGACGAGCACGTGTCTCGCCATTAAACCACTGCGGTCGGGTCAGCCGTCACTTACGAAAGCCCGGCCGAGCCAGCCGCTCATCTGACTTCGATGCACATCTACTGGCGGTGTTACGGTAGCGTGCTTGGAGCGGACAAAAAGGGCGAGGAAAGACCCTTACTTCACATTTCAGCAAGAGTTTTCAATGGATTCATGTAGTGGACGACCCTGGCTGTCCACGACAGGTTTCATGTACTTTCATGTGTACTAATAAATACCAACACATGAACATACATACACATTTAAAGAAACCACAAAAAAACATCCACAGCATAAGTGAGCATCTTTCTGACCATGGACCATTTACAGCTTTGTAAAGTAAAACAGCCTAAGACACAAACAAACGAACCAAAACAACGACTTCATGTGCAATGCAGTGATGAACCTCATGGATACGCCGTTTCCCTGAACTGACACTAAATCTACCACCAACCTTCACTAAGACCTACAAGGATGCAAGTGAAATGGGCACAGATGGCAAGTGGGCCATCAGAAGTGGGCCTGTAAGTGCCCAGATGTGAGGCGACAGACCCACATCCTACCCTCACTGGGCCCAAGTCCATTTTATTTGCCCAGCCCAATATCACAGATTTGCCTCAAATTACAAATTTAAGCAAGACGATTAGATTGGAAAAAAGAAGCAAGTACATCTAAAAGGCTGCTTTATATGCCAGCATGTCCGCCAGCCTTGATAATCTTCATATATATATATATATATATATATATATATATATATATATATATATACCATTAGACAGGTAATTGACTTCATGCCTCTTGTTTGTAGGATGCAGTCAGCTCTTCTTCCTCCCCAGAATAACCTACTTGAGTCACATCAGTCTGGGTTTAACAACGGTCATTCCACTGAAACCCCCTGCTCTTCTTGCAGTCACTGAAGTGCTTTATGAAGCACAAGCCATCTTTAATCTTCGACTTTTATCTTTATCTGGCCAGCACGGTGGACCAGTGGTTAGGGCAGCCGCCTCACAGCGAGAAGGTCCTGGGTTCGAGCCCTGGGGTGGTCCAGCCTTGGGGCTCGTCCCGGGTCTTCCTCTGTTTGGAGTTTGCATATTGTCCCCGTGTCTGCGTGGGTTTCCTCCCACAGTCCAAAGACATGTAGGTCAGGTGACTCAAACACATGCGGGTCAGATGACTCAAAGACATGTAGGTCAGGTGAATCAAAGACATGCAGGTCAGATGACTCAAAGACATATAGGTCAGGTGAATCAAAGAAATGTAGGTCAGGCGAATCAAAGACATGTAGGTCAGGCGAATCAAAGACATGCAGGTCAGATGACTCAAAGACATGCAGGTCAGGCGAATCAAAGACATGTAGGTCAGATGACTCAAAGCCATGCAGGTCAGATGACTCAAAGCCATGCAGGTCAGGCGAATCAAAGCCATGCAGGTCAGATGACTCAAAGACATCTAGGTCAGGCGAATCAAAGACATGTAGGTCAGGCGAATCAAAGACATGTAGGTCAGGTGACTCAAAGACATGCGGGTCAGATGACTCAAAGACATGTGGGTCAGGTGAATCAAAGACATGTAGGTCAGGTGAATCAAAGACATGCAGGTCAGATGACTCAAAGACATGTAGGTCAGGTGACTCAAAGACATGTGGGTCAGGTGAATCAAAGACATGTAGGTCAGGCTAATCAAAGACATGCAGGTCAGATGACTCAAAGACATGCAGGTCAGGTGACTCAAAGACATGTAGGTCAGGCGAATCAAAGACATGTAGGTCAGGCGAATCAAAGACATGTAGGTCAGGCGAATCAAAGACATGTAGGTCAGGTGAATCAAAGACATGTAGGTCAGGTGAATCAAAGACATGTAGGTCAGGCGAATCAAAGACATGCGGGTCAGGCGGATCAAAGACATGTGGGTCAGGTGACTCAAAGACATGTAGGTCAGGTGAATCAAAGACATGCGGGTCAGGTGGATCAAAGACATGTAGGTCAGGTGGATCAAAGACATGTAGGTCAGGTGGATCAAAGACATATAGGTCAGGTGACTCAAAGACATGTAGGTCAGGTGGATCAAAGACATGTAGGTCAGGTGGATCAAAGACATGTAGGTCAGGTGGATCAAAGACATGTAGGTCAGGTGAATCAAAGACATGTAGGTCAGGTGACTCAAAGACATGTAGGTCAGGTGGATCAAAGACATGTAGGTCAGGTGACTCAAAGACATGCGGGTCAGGTGGATCAAAGACATGCGGGTCAGGTGGATCAAAGACATGTAGGTCAGGTGGATCAAAGACATGTAGGTCAGGTGGATCAAAGACATGTACGTCAGGTGGATCAAAGACATGTAGGTCAGGTGGATCAAAGACAGGTAGGTCAGGTGGATCAAAGACATATAGGTCAGGTGGATCAAAGACATGTAGGTCAGGTGACTCAAAGACATGTGGGTCAGGTGAATCAGCCGTACTAAACTGTCCCTAGGTGTGTGTGTGTGTGTGTTTGTGTGTGTGTGTGTGTGTGTGTGTGTGTTGGCCCTGTGATGGCCTGGTGGCCTGTCCAGGGATAGGCTCCAGCATCCCTGCGCCCTTGAGAGCAGGATAAGCGGTTTGGATAATGGATGGATGGCTGGACGGCAGCCATCTTCAAGTCATCAGTAGTCATCCTGCTTTAAATATGGGCTGCATGTGACTCAGTGGCCTATTGGAGTCTATGGTTGATACCGGTGGACCTGGGCCGTGTCGACACGGTACTGCAGTTGAATCTTAGTTGTGGTTCTAATCACCTATTTGCATCGCTGCAGGTAGGGACACACATAGGTGAGTTTAAAGTGAGTTTATGAACATTTAAATTCAAATGCCTGTTGGCTGCATTTCCATCATCTATTGTTGAACTGGTTAAAAACTGCGATGTTGAGCTGTGAGAAATCATATGAGCAGATAAAGTTACTAGCCGGCCTTGTGGCGGCCTGGCAGCCTGTCCAAGGTGTCTCCCCGCCTGCCACGCCATGGCTGCTGGGATACGCTGCAGCGCCCCCGTGAGTCTGGGCGTGGGATAAGCTGTGAGGATAATGGATGAAGGAATAGGCTGCAGCGCCCCCGTGAGCCTGGGCGCGGGATAAGCTGTGAGGATAATGGATGAAGGAATAGGCTGCAGCGCCCCCGTGAGCCTGGGAGCAGGATAAGCGGTGTAGATAATGGATGAAGGGATAGGCTGCAGCGCCCCCGTCAGCCTGGGAGCGGGATAAGCGGTGTGGATAATGGATGAAGGGATAGGCTGCAGCGCCCCCGTCAGCCTGGGCGCGGGATAAGCTGTGAGGATAATGGATGAAGGAATAGGCTGCAGCGCCCCCGTGAGCCTGGGCGCGGGATAAGCTGTGAGGATAATGGATGAAGGGATAGGCTGCAGCGCCCCCGTGAGCCTGGGCGCGGGATAAGCTGTGAGGATAATGGATGAAGGAATAGGCTGCAGCGCCCCCGTGAGAGGGATAAGCGGTGCGGATAATGGATGAAGGGATAGGCTGAAGCGCCCCCGTGAGCCTGGGCGCGGGATAAGCTGTGAGGATAATGGATGAAGGGATAGGCTGCAGCGCCCCCGTCAGCCTGGGCGCGGGATAAGCTGTGAGGGTAATGGATGAAGGAATAGGCTGCTGCGCCCCCGTCAACATGGGCGCGGGATAAGCTGTGAGGATAATGGATGAAGGGATAGGCTGCAGCGCCCCCGTCAGCCTGGGCGCGGGATAAGCTGTGAGGATAATGGATGAAGGAATAGGCTGCAGCGCCCCCGTGAGCCTGGGCGCGGGATAAGCTGTGAGGATAATGGATGAAGGAATAGGCTGCAGCGCCCCCGTGAGAGGGATAAGCGGTGTGGATAATGGATGAAGGGATAGGCTGAAGCGCCCCCGTGAGCCTGGGAGCGGGATAAGCGGTGTGGATAATGGAGGATGGCTAAAGTTGGGTACAGTACATTCTATCTTTCAATCAGATTAAAAATGTCTTCTTCTTCTTTGGGCTTAAACCCCGTTTCTCAGGGGTTGCCACGGCGGGTTTTATAGCCTCCATCGGCCCCGTGAGGCACAGCACCACCGGCAGCTGTTGTCAACCCGGGCCTTCATCGACCCCATATGGATTCTCAACCGGTCCGGTACGGTCTGGCCAATCCGCATACTGATTTGGCAAAACGTTATGTCGGATGCCCTTCCTGACACCACCACGCCCCCTGTGGACTGGAGCACAAGTAAGGCGCTGGATGCCATGCCAGCATTCACTATCGCACACTGTCCGTAAATGCATTGTGTGGTGTGCGTATGTTTTTAATAATCAGCCAACGCTATCTAACATGAGAAAGTGGATGTTCAGTTCTGGTGTCAGATGGCAGAAATGCTGGTTCAGGAGCTTTCGGACCCAACCTGTACATCTGTCTGGGCCACTAAATCACTTGCTCAACTAACTTGACCCACCTCAAATGCCCTAAACGCCCTCTACTTTGTGTTGCTTTGCAGTATTTCCTCTGTGTAACACACAACTGGCTCCACTTCACCTTCATCCTGATGCACAGTAAGCACTTCCATGAACTGTCCCAGCCAGAACAGGGAAGTGCGCCACAAAAAGGGAACGTGGGCAGTGTGGGAATTGTAGACTTTAGGTTGACGAGACTCGTGATCCATCCAACACAAGTGTCCTCAGACTACGGTACTCCGTAGTACTATCCGTAGTACTTCACTCAGGTAGGCAGACTGCTGGGTAGGAGTGTGGCCTCCAACAGCCCAGACTAGAGGAGCCATTTAAGTAGGCGTAGCATCTACTATGAGAGACGCAGCACAACTCTATTAGTGTAGAAATACACTATATTACTCTGTTAGTGTAGAAATACACTATATTAGTGTAGAAATGCACTATATTACTCGGTTAGTGTACAAATACACTATATTAGTGTAGAAATACACTATATTACTCTAATAGTGTAGAAATGCACTATATTACTCTATTAGTGTACAAATACACTATATTACTCTATTAGTGTAGAAATACACTTTATTACTCAGTGTAGAAATATGGTATATTACTCTATTAGTGTAGAAATATACTATATTGCTCTAGTGTAGAAATACACTATATTACTCTGTTAGTGTAGAAATACACTATTACTCTGTTAGTGTACAAATACACTATATTAGTGTAGAAATACACTATATTACTCAGTGTAGAAATACGGTATATTACTCTATTAGTGTAGAAATACACTATATTACTCTATTAGTGTAGAAATACACTATTACTCTGTTAGTGTACAAATACACTATATTACTCTGTTAGTGTAGAAATGCACTTTATTACTCTGTTAGTGTACAAATACACTATATTATTGTAGAAATACACTATATTACTCTATTAGTGTAGAAATGCACTATATTAGTGTAGAAATACACTATATTACTCTATTAGTGTAGGAATACACTTTATTACTCTGTTAGTGTAGAAATACACTATATTACTCTGTTAGTGTAGAAATAGGGAAGTTGACAGGGATGCTAGGAAGCCGGGTTCACGACCGTACGACATCTAGGAACCCGGCTTCCTAGTATCCCTGTCAACTTCCCTCAGAAAAACCACAAATGCTGAGCTCCACTTTGTCAGTGACTCATGAATTTGTTGGACACAGCAACGTGAAACACAACCAAACGCACAAACATTTGGTTTCATTTCACGTTGTCTCTGAGGCGGATCTGAAGCTCAGTCTTTCAGTCAGGCAAAGGCAACAAGAGGCTACACAACGCTGCAGAGATTATCAAACAACGCCAATAATCCCACTTGCTGGATTCAGGGCCGTTGCTCATTTGAAACACCCAGGGCCTTAAAGGCTGGTAAGTTCAGCTTCTTTATTTACCTTATTATCTGAAAAGGGTTTTGAATGTGATACATTTTCAAACAATGTGATGTATCAACAGCTATTGTTAAGTTTTGTTACAGGTTGACCTCATATCACATGTCCAGAGATACTTACTGCAGGCACCAAAACAATTAGTTTTCAGTTTGTTCAATTTACTGTAGGATTTTCTATGGAACAGAATGTGTGTCCCTAAGAAATACATTCGACACTACCAAGCACGTTGAGATGCAAAGCAGCACGACTGTTCTCCAGTGTATGTGCACAGTGGTGGTGCTGCAGGTAAATGGGAAGAGAAGATGCATTGGTTTTAGTTTGAATTTTCACTGAACTACAAACATGGTGATAATTGCTTTCCCTAAACGAGATCCAGTTCCCATGCCATTTGGGAATCCAAACCAAACCTCTACATGAAATCCACACAGCTACTGAATCTCACACGGCACGATAAAGGTGACACAACTGAGTACAAATCCATCCATCCATCATCCAAACCGCTTATCCTGTTCTCAGGGTCGCTGGAGCCTATCTCAGCAGCCATTGGGTGGCAGGCGGGACGACACCCTGGACAGGCCGCCAAGCCATCACCGCGCTGACACACACACACACACACACACACACACACACACACACACACACACACACACACACACACACACACGTAGTAGGTCTGACTCTGCGTCGTTTCATAAATGAAAACAGACTTTCCTGAGATGTGCGTATGTGATCTGTATTGGTGTAGAGAAACATTCACAGTATGACTTTCTTACATGCTCCCACTCCACGCCTGCACAATACGAGTACAATCACTACACGCTCCATACAGCGAGTCTCAACAACACACACTAGCATTACAAGTCACATGAGTATAATCACTACACGCTCCATACAGCGACTCTCAACAACACACACTAGCATGACAAGTCACATGAGTATAATCACTACACGCTCCATACAGCGAGTCTCAACAACACACACTAGCATGACAAGTCACATGAGTATAATCACTACACGCTCCATACAGCGAGTCTCAACAACACACACTAGCATGACAAGTCACATGAGTATAATCACTACACGCTCCATACAGCGAGTCTCAACAACACACACTAGCATGACAAGTCACATGAGTATAATCACTACACGCTCCATACAGCGACTCTCAACAACACACACTAGCATGACAAGTCACATGAGTATAATCACTACACGCTCCATACAGCGAGTCTCAACAACACACACTAGCATGACAAGTCACATGAGTACAATCACTACACGCTCCATACAGCGAGTCTCAACAACACACACTAGCATGACAAGTCACATGAGTATAATCACTACATGCTCCATACAGCGAGTCTCAACAACACACACTAGCATGACAAGTCACATGAGTATAATCACTACACGCTCCATACAGCGAGTCTCAACAACACACACTAGCATGACAAGTCACATGAGTATAATCACTACACGCTCCATACAGCGAGTCTCAACAACACACACTAGCATGACAAGTCACATGAGTACAATTACTACACGCTCCATACAGCGAGTCTCAACAACACACACTAGCATGACAAGTCACATGAGTATAATCACTACACGCTCCATACAGCGAGTCTCAACAACACACACTAGCATGACAAGTCACATGAGTATAATCACTACACGCTCCATACAGCGAGTCTCAACAACACACACTAGCATGACAAGTCACATGAGTATAATCACTACACGCTCCATACAGCGAGTCTCAACAACACACACTAGCATGACAAGTCACATGAGTACAATCACTACACGCTCCATACAGCGAGTCTCAACAACACACACTAGCATGATAAGTCACATGAGTATAATCACTACACGCTCCATACAGCGAGTCTCAACAACACACACTAGCATGACAAGTCACATGAGTATAATCACTACACGCTCCATACAGCGAGTCTCAACAACACACACTAGCATGACAAGTCACATGAGTATAATCACTACACGCTCCATACAGCGAGTCTCAGCAACACACACTAGCATGACAAGTCACATGAGTATAATCACTACACGCTCCATACAGCGAGTCTCAACAACACACACTAGCATGACAAGTCACATGAGTACAATCACTACACGCTCCATACAGCGAGTCTCAACAACACACACTAGCATGACAAGTCACATGAGTACAATCACTACACGCTCCATACAGCGAGTCTCAACAACACACACTAGCATGACAAGTCACATGAGTACAATCACTACACGCTCCATACAGCGAGTCTCAACAACACAAACTAGCATGACAAGTCACATGAGCATAATCACTACATGCTCCATACAGCGAGTCTCAACAACACACACTAGCATGACAAGTCACATGAGTATAATCACTACACGCTCCATACAGCGAGTCTCAACAACACACACTAGCATGACAAGTCACATGAGTATAATCACTACACGCTCCATACAGCAAGTCTCAACAACACACACTAGCATGACAAGTCACATGAGTATAATCACTACACGCTCCATACAGTGAGTCTCAACAACACACACTAGCATGACAAGTCACATGAGTATAGTCACTACATGCTCCATACAGCGAGTCTCAACAACACACACTAGCATGACAAGTCACGAGTACAATCACTACAGGCTCCATACAGCGAGTCTCAACAACACACACTAGCATGACAAGTCACATGAGTATAATCACTACACGCTCCATACAGCGAGTCTTAACAACACACACTAGCATGACAAGTCACATGAGTATAATCACTACACGCTCCATACAGCGAGTCTCAACAACACACACTAGCATGACAAGTCACATTAGTATAATCACTACACGCTCCATACAGCGAGTCTCAACAACACACACTAGCATGACAAGTCACATGAGTATAATCACTACACGCTCCATACAGCGAGTCTCAACAACACACACTAGCATGACAAGTCACATGAGTATAATCACTACACGCTCCATACAGCGAGTCTCAACAACACACACTAGCATGACAAGTCACATGAGTATAATCACTACACGCTCCATACAGCGAGTCTCAACAACACACACTAACATGACAAGTCACATGAGTATAATCACTACACGCTCCATACAGCAAGTCTCAACAACACACACTAGCATGACAAGTCACATGAGTATAATCACTACACGCTCCATACAGCGAGTCTCAACAACACACACTAGCATGACAAGTCACATGACTATAATCACTACACGCTCCATACAGCGAGTCTCAACAACACACACTAGCATGACAAGTCACGAGTACAATCACTACAGGCTCCATACAGCGAGTCTCAACAACACACACTAGCATGACAAGTCACATGAGTATAATCACTACACGCTCCATACAGCGAGTCTCAACAACACACACTAGCATGACAAGTCACATGAGTATAATCACTACACGCTCCATACAGCGAGTCTCAACAACACACACTAGCATGACAAGTCACATGAGTATAATCACTACACGCTCCATACAGCGAGTCTCAACAACACACACTAGCATGACAAGTCACATGAGTATAATCACTACACGCTCCATACAGCGAGTCTCAACAACACACACTAGCATGACAAGTCACATGAGTACAATCACTACACGCTCCATACAGCGAGTCTCAACAACACACACTAGCATGACAAGTCACATGAGTACAATCACTACACGCTCCATACAGCGAGTCTCAACAACACACACTAGCATGACAAGTCACATGAGTACAATCACTACACGCTCCATACAGCGAGTCTCAACAACACACACTAGCATGACAAGTCACATGAGTACAATCACTACACGTTCCATACAGCGAGTCTCAACAACACACACTAGCATGACAAGTCACATGAGTATAATCACTACACGCTCCATACAGCGAGTCTCAACAACACACACTAGCATGACAAGTCACATGAGTATAATCACTACACGCTCCATACAGCGAGTCTCAACAACACACACTAGCATGACAAGTCACCTGAGTATAATCACTACACGCTCCATACAGCGAGTCTCAACAACACACACTAGCATGACAAGTCACATGAGTATAATCACTACACGCTCCATACAGCGAGTCTCAACAACACACACTAGCATGACAAGTCACATGAGTATAATCACTACATGCTCCATACAGCGAGTCTCAACAACACACACTAGCATGACAAGTCACATGAGTATAATCACTACATGCTCCATACAGCGAGTCTCAACAACACACACTAGCATGACAAGTCACATGGGTATAATCACTACATGCTCCATACAGCGAGTCTCAACAACACACACTAGCATGACAAGTCACATGAGTATAATCACTACATGCTCCATACAGCGAGTCTCAACAACACACACTAGCATGACAAGTCACATGAGTATAATCACTACATGCTCCATACAGCGAGTCTCAACAACACACACTAGCATGACAAGTCACATGAGTACAATCACTACATGCTCCATACAGCGAGTCTCAACAACACACACTAGCATGACAAGTCACATGAGTACAATCCTTACACGCTCCATACAGCGAGTCTCAACAACACACACTAGCATGACAAGTCACATGAGTACAATCACTTCATGCTCCATACAGCGAGTCTCAACAACACACACTAGCATGACAAGTCACATGAGTACAATCACTACATGCTCCATACAGCGAGTCTCAACAACACACACTAGCATGACAAGTCACATGAGTATAATCACTACATGCTCCATACAGCGAGTCTCAACAACACACACTAGCATGACAAGTCACATGAGTACAATCACTACATGCTCCACAGCGAGTCTCAACAACACACACTAGCATGACAAGTCACATGGCAGCCCTGCGACACACAAAAGCCTCGACACACTTCTGCAGCAGATTTACACATAAAAGCACCTGAAATGGCAATGCTAAAACACAACACTGTTTTTACACCGACTTTACACGTGTTTTGAAGTACTTTTAACGTCATATCTGCAACTACAAATGACGAAATTACAGCGAGCAGAAGCTACGCACCTCTCCCCAAGAAACCCCAAAACAAAGACGAAGTCAAGCTAGCGGAAACCATACAAGCGCATTTCACAATAAAACACTCGCAACTTCCACTTGGATACATCCCCGCGATTTCCCAGAAAAGGTTCCAAGTCATAATGTGAAAACCCAAATGACACATTAATTATTTACAACATTCTATAAGTACATACTAACACATATTAACATCACTGAGTGCACACAGGAACCCTGAAAACAAATATGCTAACATGTTCCTTTCAGAATAAAAGCCCTTGTTTCAACCCATACAACATCCTCCGAAATATACCATGCCCTGTTCATAATACAGCACAACAACGTCACACTACTACACAAGCACAGAGTCACGTCTTTTCCAAAGAAAACACAATCTGGGTTCCAGAACAGAAAAGAAAAAATGAAAGGGAGAGAAGGCAAAATGAGGGAAAACAACTGTTGAGTAATTTCTTCCAAAAGAAATGAATAGAATATCAATGACTCCGCAAACAAGAAGTCCCGTCAGTGAGCATTTACGGAGGAATAAACTTCATGGGTGTCAGCTCCAGTACACTAACATGCATCGAAGTTTGAAGTGATACTACACATTTTATCAGTCACTGCAAGATAGTCAAGTTAGATTAAAATAGATGAATGTACTGTGACTCTAAGTAATATACAGTATGCTAGCACTCAAAAAAGTGATGCGTGAGAAACAAAAGAGGAAAGGAGCCCACAGAGACTGCTTACGTATAGGGTCCAGAATTTTGTGCTACACCTCTGCCCAGAATGCCAACAACAAGGTTTTCATCATTATGCAGGCAGCAACAGGGAGCCAGTGTAAGGACACAGAGAGGTGACTTGGGCATTAGGGTAGTATAACTGAGAGATGACTGGGGCAGGAGCTGGGTAGCAGTTTATGATGGGTATGATCGGGCAGGAACAGGAGACAGCCTTAATGTGATCAGAGAAAGAACATCTGTCTATCGTCACCCTGAGGTTCCTTGTGACATAGTTATCAATGTACTGAGACTAATCGATACATAGGAATTTGTATGACGAATATAACCAATAATCTGTTTTAATCAAATTAAGCTGTAATCAACGTTCCTTCGTTGTAGCAGATTATGTCAGTGAGGCAAGTGGCAACCTTTGCAAACACCTCACAGTGCCTAAATTTAATTTAATCAACAGTCCAATCACAGTCTGGGCGTGGACTGGTTAGGAACATCCAGTCAAGTTCAACTGATGCACTTAAATGCACAGGTGAACCAAACAATCATATTTGTTTACCTTGCACATTCGAATTATTAGGCCAGAGACACATTTACTGCCTCAACAAGCTGAGAATCACACCGCAAGTGATGATGATGTGTTGTCGGAGAGAATGGGACAAATGGTGGCTTGGTTGGCTTGGTATTACGACGTGTTTAAAAAATATCTAAGGAAAACACTCACATATGTGCATTTTCCTTTTACTTGTGGGATCAAAACTTTACACCTTCGTTGGAATACAATCATGTGTGCATTGCATTTTAACATGTTTGACTGTGTCAACTACATTTTTGTAGGCACAAATTCTGTAAAAATTGCTTTTGTAAATATGTGAGACACAACCTTTCTAGAGCCACCTTCTTGCCAAATACATCAGCCAAAGTTGTTCCATGACGTTTTCCAAATAAATTCTCAAAATTATCCCCCTCTGTTATAAAAGATTTACAGCATCTTCTGTAAATTGAAGTTCTCTCTCAAGCCATAGTGGGCGAGAAGGTTATGGAACAGAGAATGTCAACTTTGGAATTTGACGACAAATTAACTGGGTACTGGCCAAGAGCAGAAACACCTTCAGGTATCACAAATATATACGCAAAGATGAATTGCCAAACATGCATGAAAAACACACAGGCTTGCACACATGCTTGCAAACACAAATACAGAAATATGAAATGCTCCATCTAGAGCTTACACCACCCACTTTAAAAACATTTAACTCAATCCCTGTGACTTTTGCAATATAGGGCACAGGTATAAAGTAAGACCACTCCATGTTTTCGCATTGTGCCTGGGACTACTGTGTCTTCTCCTACTTGTGGGAATCATAGGCATGGCAGTCTACAGTGAGTTATATTTTGTTTTTCCATCTCACACTTTAATTCTTGTGGACTCGACATAATTAGGATTCAGTTTACACTATGGAATACGGTTTGTCATGTGTCCTTTGGCAGATTTCGACAAAATGGGAAACCAACAAATCATGTACAGTGCTATAAGTCAAGGGGAAAAGATGAATCAACGTAATCTCACCGGAGAAACAGTCAAGTTAAAGAGCAGCTATGACAACTTGTCTACAGAGAGAGACCGGTTACAGAGCAGATTCAATTCCTTGACTGAAGAGAGAGACCAGATGAAGACCAGCTATGACAACCTGTCCACACAGAGAGACCAGTTACAGAACAGATTCAATGCCTTGACTGGAGAGAGAGACCAGATGAAGACCAGCTATGACAACCTGTCCACAGAGAGAGACCAGTTACAGAACAGATTCAATGCCTTGACTGGAGAAAGAGATCAGATGAAGACCAGCTATGACAACCTGTCCACAGAGAGAGACCAGTTACAGAGCAGATTCAATACCTTGACTGGAGAAAGAGACCAGATGAAGATCAGCTATGACAACCTGTCCACAGAGAGAGACCAGTTACAGAGCAGATTCAATGCCTTGACTGCAGAGAGAGACCAGATGAAGACCAACTATGAAAACCTGTCCACAGAGAGAGACCAGTTACAGAGCAGATTCAATGCCTTGACTGAAGAGAGAGACCAGATGAAGACCAACTATGACAACCTGTCCACAGAGAGAGACCAGTTACAGAGCAGATTCAATGCGTTGACTGGAGAGAGAGACCAGATGAAGATCAGCTATGACAACCTGTCCACAGAGAGAGACCAGTTACAGAGCAGATTCAATGCGTTGACTGCAGAGAGAGACCAGATGAAGACCAACTATGACAACCTGTCCACAGAGAGAGACCAGTTACAGAGCAGATTCAATGCCTTGACTGAAGAGAGAGACCAGGTGAAGACCAACTATGACAACCTGTCCACAGACAGAGACCAGTTACAGAGCAGATTCAATACCTTGACTGGAGAGAGAGACCAGATGAAGATCAGCTATGACAACTTGTCCACAGAGAGAGACCAGTTACAGAGCAGGTACAACAGTGTTGCTGAAGAGAAGAACCAGCTCCAACAGGAAATCGAAAGGCTGAATGAGAGGATAAAAGGCATGGGTGACAGCTAAAATACTTTTTTATATTCAGTTTCACTATATTTATTACCAACTATTGACATGTTTTTAACTGTCTAAAATAAACAAACACACAAACACACACATCTTAAGTCTTTGATTTCCTGTGATATATTTTACATAAGTGTAATGACCAGATTTAATTAGAATCACAATCTGCTCAGTGAGCAGATTGTGATTCTAATTAAATTCATGTAAAACTAGAATCACTTTAAATTAAGGCATATTTTAAAAAGCGTTTATATGTGGCTACTAATTACTATAATGGCTGGCAATTCATGATCCTTTATTAATGTGTTATCAATCAGTAAAAAAAAAATGTAAACACTGTTTTGTTTTTTTTCACCAGGTTGGGAGGCCACATTATACCAGTATGAGATTCTGCTTTGACATTTTCTTGGAAGCCATGTGACCAGTGGGGATTGCCAATTCACATTGTCAGCAAGTGGCATACAAATAACTTGAAAATGTTGTGCAATGCATATGCAAAAGTCGATTTTTGCGCAAGAGAGATGGCAACTACTGCTACAGTGGTTTACAATTTGGAACAGTTAGGGTTAGGTAGTGGTTTAGTTTGGGTTAGGGTTAGGTAATGCTGAAGGGTTAGGTAATGTTGAAGGGTTAAGGTTAGGTAGGGGTTTAGTCCGGGGTTAGGGTTGGGTAATGTTGAAGGGTTAGGGTTAGGTAGTGGTTTAGTTTGGGTTAGGGTTAGGTAATGTTGAAGGGTTAGGTAGTGGTTTAGTCCGGGGTTGGGGTTAGGTAATGTTGAAGGGTTAGTGTTATGTAGTGGTTTAGTCCGGGGTTGGGGTTAGGTAATGTTGAAGGGTTAGGTAGTGGTTAAGGGTTAGGTAATGTTGAAGGGTTAGGGTTAGGTAGTGGTTCAGTCCGGGGTTGGGGTTAGGTAATGTTGAAGGGTTAGGGTTAGGTACTGGTTTAGGGTTAAGTAACGTTGAAGGTTTAGGGTTAGGTAGTGGTTTAGTTTGGGTTAGGTAATGTTGAAGGGTTAGGGTTAGGTAGTGGTTTAGTTTGGGTTAGGGTTAAGTAACGTTAAAGGGTTAGGGTTAGGTACTGGTTTAGTTTGGGTTAGGTAATGTTGAAGGGTTAGGTTTAGGTAGTTGTTTAGTCCGGGGTTGGGGTTAGGTAATGTTGAAGGGTTAGTGTTATGCAGTGGTTTAGCCCGGGGTTGGGGTTAGGTAATGTTGAAGGGTTAGGGTTAGGTAGTGGTGTAGGGTTAGGTAATGTTGAAGGGTTAGGGTTAGGTAGTGGTTTAGTCCGGGGTTGGGGTTAGGTAATGTTAAAGGGTTAGGGTTAGGTAGTGGTTTTGGGTTAAGTAACGTTGAAAGGTTAGGGTTAGGTAGTGGTTTAGTTTGGGTTAGGTAATGTTGAAGGGTTAGAGTTAGGTAGTGGTTTAGTTTGGGTTAGGGTTAGGTAATGTTGAAGGGTTAGGGTTAAGTAATGTTGAAGGATTAGGGTTAGGTAGTGGTTTAGTTTGGGTTAGGGGTAGGTAGTGGTTTAGTTTGGGTTAGGCAATGTTGAAGGGTTATGGTTAGATAATGGTTTAGTCCGAGGTTAGGATTAAGTAACGTTGAAGGGTTAGGGTTAGGTAGTGGTTTAGTTTGGGTTAGGGTTAGGTAATGTTGAAGGGTTAGGGTTAGGTAGTGGTTTAGTTTGGGTTAGGGTTAGGTAATGTTGAAGGGTTAGGGTTAGGTAGTGGTTTAGTTTGGGTTAGGGTTAGGTAATGTTGAAGGGTTAGGTTATGGTTAGATAGTGGTTTAGTCCGAGATTAGGGTTATTGTTATGTAATGGTTTAGACCGGGGTTAGGGTTGGGTAATGTTGAAGGGTTAGAGTTAGGTACTGGTTTAGTTTGGGTTAGGGTTGGGTAAGGTAATGTTGAAGGGTTATGGTTAGGTAGTGGTTTAGACCGGGGTTAGGATTGGGTAATGTTGAAGGGTTAGGGTTAGGTAGTGGTTTGGACCGGGGTTGGGGTTAGGTAATGTTGAAGGGTTAGGGTTAGGTAGTGGTTTAGTCAGAGGTTAGGGTTAGGTAATGTTGAAGGGTTAGGGTTAGGTAGTGGTTTAGTCCGGGGTTAGGGTTAGGTAACGTTGAAGGGTTATCGTTATGTAGTGGTTTAGACTGGGGTTAGGGTTGGGTAATGTTGAAGGGTTAGGGTTAGGTACTGGTTTAGTTTGGGTTAGGTAATGTTGAAGAGTTAGGGTTAGGTAGTGGTTTAGTCCGGGGTTAGGGTTAGGTAATGTTGAAGGGTTATGGTTAGGTAGTGGTTTAGACCGGGGTTAGGGTTGGGGTTAGGGTTAGGTAGTGGTTTAGGTTTAAGTTTATGTAGGAATTTACAATTAAGTTTAGATGACACTTTTATCAAAAGCGACGTACAACTGAGAGTTAATACAACAGAAGCCAGGATCTAGTCAGGAGGCGACAACGCAAGTAAGAGTAAAAAAAAGTAGGTTCAAGTCCGGTAGGACATAGGTGTCAACTGTCAGTGCACAAAGGCAATGAATGCATAGGGTGAACAGAAGCGATTTTTTTTTAATACCATCAGGTCTGGAAGTGTTCAAGAAACAGCTGGGTCCTTAACTTCTTTTTAAGGACGGTGATGGACTCGGCGGGTCGAATGGAGTTTGGTAACTCGTTCCACTACCGAATAACTGACTTAGGGCCCCGTTGTGGCGGAAGTGCCAGGCGCCTTTTATTGGCAGTGCGTAGTGAGTGGGGCTGATTTTCCGGTTAAGGTTAGGAAGTCATTAAGCTTCGGTTTAAGGTCTGGTAGAGGTTAGTGAGGCTGACATACAACAGTTCAGCCATCGTCGAACAATTTTACGTCCAAGCACATGGTTTCCAATTTAATGTCCATGGAGGCTCTCCCCATGTGAGCTCCCGCCCTGGCAGTGTAACAACATGTTATTATTAAAGTTCATTATTTGATTTTTTTTAATTTTTTTAGTATTTTATTTATTATTATTGATTTAACCACTAATAATGTAATCAGTAACCATCAATAAACCCTTTATCCAGTATGCTATATTGTAAAGTGGTACCGTTAAATCTAATGAACGGTTTACAACTGCATTTCTTCAATTTTCAGTGCTTGACCGTAAAACATGTCCAACGGGGTGGATGCTGTTTGAAACCCACTGCTACTATGTCACGCCACGTGCTAAGACCTGGAAGGACAGCAGACAGGATTGTCTGAATAGAGGGTCTGACTTGGTGATAATCAACAGCAGAAATGAGCAGGTGAGGGTGAGAGGGAGATAGCACTAGGGGGCGAATTTAAAAAAAGGTTCAAGTTCAATTTTATTGTCATGTGTGGAATACAATAAAATTCTTGTGCTCTGGTTCTCTCTGCCTTAACACAAAGGACACAAAGGACACACCATCCCCAAAAAATATACAGTACACAATAACACAACAATGTAAGGCGCATATGGGTGTGTTAGCTGTTCAGCAACCTGACTGCCTGTGGAAAGAAACTACTACTGAGATGGGTGTGTGTGATTTGATGCTCCGGTGGTAATGTTTTTAGATGGAAGGGGCGAGAGCAGAACATGAGCGGGGTGGCTGGTGTCCTTAATGATGTTTTGGGCTTTCCTTTTGCAGCGAGTGGTGTAAATATTATGAAGTTGTGGTAGGTCCATGCCAGTGATTTGTGCTGCTGTCTTTACAGTCCTCTGCAGCAGTCAGGTTGCCAAACCACACTGTGATACAGCCTGTCAACACACTCTCCATGGTACTGCGATAAAAGTTGACAAGAGTCGTGGTACTCACACCATAACTCTAGTAATGCCATACAAAATACAGTCTACTGGGTCTTCCTGAGGATGCAGTTGGTGTTGAGAGACCATGTGGGGGTGTCTGTGATGTGTAAACCAAGAAATCTAAAACTGTCCACAATGTCAACAGATGACCCATTGATGGAAATAGAAATGTGATTTTCTCTGATCAAAGTCACAATGATTTCTTTTGTCTTACTGACATTGAGAGAGAGGTTGTTACCATGACATCACATGGTTAAATCTTCTACTTCCCTCCTATAGGCCCTCTCATCACTATCACTTATTAGTCCAATCACTGTGGTGTCATCTGCGATTTTGGCTGTTGTCATATTTGGCAGCACAATCGTGTGTAAACAGAATGTACAATAGGGGACTAAGACAGCAGCCCTGAGGTACGCCAGAACTAAAGTGGATGAGTATGTTTTACCTATTCTCACAGTCTGGGGCCTGCCTGTCAGGAAATCAAATAGTCAGTTACAGATAAGAGTTGCCCAGAGCAAGACCTCTGAGCTTCAACACCAGCTTGGAAGGTGCAGTTGTATTAAAAGCAGAGCTGTAAATCAATAAACAACATTCTGACACAGGTATTTTCTTTTCAGGTGTACTACAGCAGTAAGCATAGCAAGTGAGATAGCATCATCTACAGATCTGTTGGAACAATAGGCAAACTGTAATGGGTCAAGGGTAGCAGGAATGTTACATTTCATATATGATATAACCAAGCTTTCCAGACACTTCATGATAACAAAGGTCAAAGCAACAAGTTGGTAATCACTAAGGCAAGAGACGGGTGTTTTCTTAGGTGCAGGCACAATGGTGGTTTTCTTAAACTACAGTACAAACCTGAGATAGCTGAGTGTAACATGCCTTGAGGATGCGGGAAGGGATGCCGTCTGGGCCAGCAGCTTTACGACCCTTAACCCTTTAATAGTTTTACTCACATCAGCCTCTGTCACCAGTATATTGACTTCATCGGGTGGGCACTTTGCTGCCGTCACCGGGTCCAAGTTGTGACCTTCAAAGTTGTTAAGCTCATCCGGGGGAGAGGCAGAGGTGTTGATAGCCACCCTGGGTTTAGATTTATAGTCCATAATCACCTACAGCCCCCTCCACATGCTGTGTGAGTCACAGCTACTGTAGTCATTTTCCAGTTAGTCCCTATTTTGTCTTTTAGCGACTTTGATGGCTCTCCTTAAGTCATACCTGGATTTTTTGTAGCATTTGTTGCCCCCCGATTTAAAAGGACTGTTACGCACCATCAGTCTCAGGCGCATGTCGCCGTTAATCCAGGGCTTCTGGTTGGGGTAGGAGCAAAACAGACCGTACTGGGAAACAATTATCCACACAGAATCTAACATAGCCAGTGACTAATTCATCATACTCATCCAAACTCGAGGCTGAATCCTTAAAGGTTGACCAGTCTGTTGATTCAAAACTTCCCTGACATTTGAATTCGTGTCCTGTAGTCCAGCACTGTACTGTCCTCACAGTGGGGTCGGATTTCCCAAAGTGAGGTCGTGGGATAAACTTGTAAGCTGCTTTGACCATGGACTAACAGTGGTCGAGAGTCTTTTTGCCTCTGGTTGGGCAGATGACATGTTGGTAAAATTTTGGTAGCACAGATTTCAGGTTACAGTGGTTAAAATCAACCGCCACAACTGAAACGGCCTCAGGGTGCAAGTTCCCTTGCCTGCTAATGGCTCAAAACCGTTTGTCCAGCACTGCTGCGGCAGTACCTGTGGTGGTATGTGGACAGCAGTTAACAACATGCAGGGGATTTCTCTTGGGAGACAGGATGGTATGCACTTCATTGTTAGTTGTTCCAACACTGGTGAACAGGACTGAGAGGATATTTCCATGTCAGTGCACCATGAATTGATAACATACAAGCATACACCACCTCCCTTTACCATGCCAGTAATCATCATGGAATGGTCCATGTGGTGCACAGAAAAACCCTGCGGTTGTATAGCTCTATCAGCTGTATTAGGGCCCAGACAACAAGTCTCTGTAAAGCAGAATAGACAACAGTCCTTCATGTCCCTTTGAGAGCTTATTCGGCAATGAAGTTTGTCCAGCTTGTTGTCGAGGGACTGGACATTAGACAGCTGTATACTGGGAATCGGGGGCAAGGTAGTATGCCTTCATAGCCTCAGCAGGGTGCCACCTCGTTTACCTTGCCTCCAGCAGAGCTGTCTGTGGCCATTACTCCATGTTGGTACCGGTTTGTTGTAGGTATTCTCTCTTGGCAAGTCCCGCGGCTTCCAGCTGTTGGGAACGTCTAATCTTAGTATGTCCAGTAAGTCTGGTGATCACAGAATATTGGACAAGACACGTTTTCTGCAACATAAGTGACATCTATCCATCCATTATCCAAACCACTCACCCTGCTCTCAGGGTCGCGGGGACGCTGGAGTCTATCCCAGCAGTCACTGGGCGGCAGGCGGGGTCACACCCTGGACAGACCGCCAGGCACAAAAACAAACAATAAAGTGAGAGCAGCTCGTAGCGAGTCGCCATAGTATGGCGCCATCTTCCATCTTAGGTAACATTTCGGCTCTCAGTGTGTCAGCGCACATATGTGCTCAATATGTTGTTTGCTCAAGGCCAACCTATGATGTCTGTAGCATGGCCTCCTCCCTACTCTTTCTTCAGTATATTTGCTCTTATTCTCTATATACTCTGATAAGGAAGAAAGTCAGTGAGCATATTCTTTAATCATTGGGGCTTTTACGATTTCTCCTACTTAGCGTCAGACCAACACATGGATGCCTTTTTATGTCTGTGCATGCAGTTTGACGGTTTAATGAACAGCACGTTTAGCCTAGCTTACCTCAGTTGCTGGAGCTCTGCTAGGCGGGGACATACACCTTCTCCAAGACCGATCATAAAAAGCTTTTGCTCGCTAGCACGGCATCAATTTCTTAACCAGTGTTTTCACAATTACATACAAAATCCTAAAAACCAGATTATCGCTTTCAACCATCTTCCATAAAACACAAATTTTCCATAGAAGAAGATAGATATGTGTTGTCTTCCATTACAGAAGAAGATGGATATACTATTGAACAAATTATCCCTTTAAATGCAATTCCTGAAACATTGTCTACATTCTCAAAACTGTAAATATAAACAGTGCTTAGTGCAACACTATAATGCGCCTGCAAAAACTCCTTATACATCAAAAATGTAAACTCATGATCCAAAATTAAATAAAATTCGACAATGAGTACCTATAACAATGATGCCAAATGGAAATGTGACTTCATCACTTCATAAATAAAGAAAGGCAATATGCTATGCATTAGCATCAATATGACATAGTCAAGCCTGGATGCACCTTGCTTTACCTTCTTATAACAGACCTGGTGATAACCAAATTACTCTGATTAGTCTGTAGAGATTACCAATCTAATGTTGTTGCAAGATTTTTTTTTACAGTGTTTAAAACAGTTGTACAGGACCGTTGTGGTGAAGAGGGAACTGAGCCAGAAGGCAAAGCTCTCAATTTACCAGTCAATCTTCGTACCAACCCTCACCCATGGTCATGAGCTTTGGGCAGTGACTGAAAGGGTGAGATCGTGGATACAAGTGGCTGAAATTAGTTTTCTCCATAGGGTGTCTGGGCTCAGCCTTAGAGATAGGGTGAGGAGCTCGGACATCCGGAGGGAGCTTGGAGTAGAGCTGCTGCTCCTTCAAGTCGAAAGAGCCAGTTGAGGTGGTTCGGGCATCTGATTAGGATGCCCCCTGGGCACCTTCCTTTGGAGGTTTTCTGGGCACGTCCAACTGGGAGGAGACCCCGGGGTAGACCAGAACTACCTGGAGGACTACATATCCAATCTGGCCTGGGAACGCCTTGGGATCCCCCAGGAGGAGCTGGAGGGCGTTGCTGGGGAGAGGGACGTCTGGAGTGTCCTACTTAGCTTGCTGCCACCGCGGCCCGACCCCGGAGAAGCGGCTGAAGATGAGTAAATTAATTTAAAACAGTGATCCAAACTACTGCAGTGTGAAAGAAAACAGAGGAAAGATATACTGTAAATGTGACTGCAGCATTTCACGCACGATCCAGTCCCTCCTCTGGGTGGCCACATTTCATCTACATCACAGTCAGCATATGTAAGGATCTGTGCAATGAACACGTGTATACATGCATGTGAGAATGACAGAATTCAGCTGAAAACAGTACGGTAATGAATTCGGGGGGCAGTCCGGGAGACTGTCGCCACAGCCGGGACGCGAACCCGTGTCTCTTGCTCCGCAAGTGACGACGTTAACCAGTCGACTAAAGGGTCCGACCCATTAGTCAAGCACCAACGTGTCTACTTATCCATGCACATTACACTATCATCCGCTTTGAATAGCAAAACTTACATCACTGACGCTTGTGTTAGTGGAGTTTTGTTTGTGTTTACAGGGTTTTGAAATATGTTTAGATTTGTGTGTGTGAAAACAATCAAGAGGTTAGTGTTCAGGGCAAATGAGTAATGGTTATCCATTGTTCTGATCATCAGAATACTTTATTCATCCCCGAGGGGGAATTGGGTAAATAATGCAGATCATCATTTGAAGATTGAACGGAAGAAAGTGAGAGTAGCTGTGATGTTTAAAGAAACAGAGTATTTCTGGTGCCGGTCTGTAACCTAAATCCTTTCCAACACCCCCCCCCCCCAGTCATTTGTTTTCACGATGATCGACAGACCCTGGCTGGGACTGTCTGACCTGGCTACAGAGGGACACTGGCAGTGGGTCGATGGATCACATCTAAGGAATGGGTGAGAATCCGGCTGAGCATCTTTGTGTAAAACGTTTTATGGTTGTAAAATGTGCAGTGTGTATGTCAGATGTGTATTCGACTACTAGTGTCAGTGTTTTTGTGTAATGTTTCGTAATGGAAATGTGACGTAATAGAAATTTCAGAGACATCTGACAGTAAATATGATAATCTGAGGAAACCAGCAAAACCTAGAACCAGCTCTAAAACATGAAAGTTCAGGTTGCTCTGGTTTACTCAAACGGAGGGTCAAGATAGTGGTGCTAAAATGGTTTGGAGGATGTTTTTTTGGACTTCACTAGACATTAGACACAGCCTGCAGGGGGCAGCCCTTAGAGTTTGGCCACAGTTCTCAACTATTTCACACAGTGGCGGTTCTAGCTTGTATGGCGCCTTGGGTCCCTGGGTGAACCCCCCCCCCCAAACCACCACCAACAACAACATTCTGCATTTACTGTAATTTTTTTCCACTCCTTTTTCTCCCCAACTGTATCCGGCCAATCACCCCACTCTTCCGAGCCGTCCCGGTCTCTGCTCCACCCCCTCTGCTGATCCGGGGAGGGCTGCAGACTACCACATGCCTCCTCCATACATGTGGAGTCACCAGCTGCTTCTCACCTGACAGTGAGGAGTTTCACCAGGGGGACGTAGCGTGTGGGAGGATCACACTATTCCTCCTGAACAGGCGGCGAATAGCGTGCCTCCAGAGGAGGCGCTAGTGCAGTGACCAGGACACACACCCACATCTGGCTTCTCATCCGCAGACACGGTCAATTGTGTCTGTAGGGACGCCCGACCAAACCGGAGGTAGCACGGGGATTCGAACTGGCGATCCCCATGTTGGTAGGCAACAGAATAGACCGCTACACCACCCAGACGCCCACATTTACTGTAATTTTTATTCAGACATTTGGAACAACACAAACAAATAACATTGAGAACTCTATCAATCTAGAAATAAAAGATTCATAAATACCAAAAAGTAGTAACAAATTGTAGTAAATACAAATAAAAAGGAGAATTGAGTTATTAGCTATTACCCTTTTGCAAACAACAACAAATCCTATATCACACACATCAAGGCTGGATCAGTAATCCCAGGGAACCCTGGGCACTGCAGCTCATACCCCCCCACCCCCCGCACACCTCCCACACACACACCACGCCCATCCCGCAGCCATTAAACCCCACCCTAACTACACTGAGCTGCCAGTCAAGCTGGCATGTCAAGTCCAGCAGACCATCATCACACCCATCCACCTGAGCGGGTCTTATCCGTCCATTATCACACCAGTCCACCTGAGCGGGTCTTATCCGTCCATCATCACACCAGTCCACCTGAGCGGGTGTTATCCGTCCATCATCACACCAGTCCACCTGAGCAGGTGTTATCCCTCTATCATCACACCAGTCCACCTGAGCGGGTCTTATCCGTCCATCATCACACCAGTCCACCTGAGCGGGTCTTATCCGTCTATCATCACACCGGTCCACCTGAGCAGGTCTTATCCGTCCATCATCACACCGGTCCACCTGAGCAGGTCTTATCCCTCTATCATCACACCAGTCCACCTGAGCGGGTCTTATCTGTCCATCATCACACCAGTCCACCTGAGCGGGTCTTATCCGTCCATCATCACACCAGTCCACCTGAGCGGATCTTATCCGTCCATCATCACACCAGTCCACCTGAGCAGGTGTTATCCGTCCATCATCACACCAGTCCACCTGAGCAGGTGTTATCCGTCCATCATCACACCAGTCCACCTGAGCGGGTCTTATCCGTCCATCATCACACCAGTCCACCTGAGCGGGTCTTATCCGTCCATCATCACACCAGTCCACCTGAGCGGGTGTTATCCGTCCATCATCACACCAGTCCACCTGAGCGGGTCTTATCCGTCCATCATCACACCAGTCCACCTGAGCGGGTCTTATCCGTCCATCATCACACCAGTCAACCTGTGCAAGTCTTATCCCTCTATCATCACACCAGTCCACCTGAGCGGGTCTTACCCGTCTATCATCACACCGGTCCACCTGAGCAGGTGTTATCCGTCCATCATCACACCAGTCCACCTGAGCAGGTGTTATCCGTCCATCATCACACCAGTCCACCTGAGCAGGTGTTATCCGTCCATCATCACACCAGTCCACCTGAGCAGGCGTTATCCGTCTATCAGTCAGTCAAGTCATTTCTGATTTAGAATCCAAAACCAAAAAACCAATAACAGGCTGTTCTTCATTGTATCGATGTTGTTCTGAAGTTAAAAATAGAACATGAATAGTAGAACATAGAAAACAATAACATAGAAAAATAGAACATGAGAAAACAGAATATCTGTTGAGGTATGCTATACTACAGTTCAATAGACCGAGTACTGCCATTTCACTTACAAATCACAAAACAAGAAAACCAGGGATTCGACCCCCCGAGGCGGTGCATGGCCATACTGTGTGTTCACTGTAAACCACCCACGCAGACAGCACACCAGCTATTACTGACCCACAATAATGGGACTGACTAGGAACAGGTTTACAGCAACGCCATCCTAAAATGATCTCACAGCACAGCTGAATGAAGGCTTCAAAACAAGGGTCAGCTAGGCAGCTTCACACAGAACTGCAAAAGCCAAAATATAATGAACTGGACAAATGGCAGCGTCACATCAGTGATGCAATACACGTTATGCAAACAGCCTATCAAATGAACCCATCCACAATATACACAGCAACACACAGCCATGACCGGTCAGTGCGCATACAGCACACTCCAAGGGCGCTTACCTTTAGAAGTCCTCCCTTCTTAACTTGTTCCTTGCAAACTCTGTGATCCAGTTCTTAAAATCCAGCGGTACATTGCTGCAACTGCCGGTAGACACTTGCAGGCGCTAGCTAGTAACGCTAGCAGTGATGCTAGCTAGCATTACTAGCGCGACATCCATTCTCTGTCGGAAAGCCCTCTTCTTCACGGTCTCCTCTTTTGTGTGGAGAAAAGCTACTTGTTAGTGGGACTTTTTTATTGTGGCCACTTCTTTCGCTTCCTTTTCCTTCGTGTGGCAGCCTCGCTGGGCTCTTGGTTAACGCCGACACCTTCCTGCCGCTTGCCAATTCCCCCGCCAATTCTCACCGAGACAAGCGAACTGATGGCGGGTCAGGTAAACATTAATTCCACTGTGTTTAACCTCGACGTGGCTTAAGAACACCGATCTTGAATCTGTGCAGCGTTAGCCCCCTGCTGTCTATGCCCGCCCGCCCACCCACCCACCCTGATTGCTAGCCAACCGGTACACGTCACGCCGGGACTCACAGACAGCAAGGGAGGCTCGAGACCAGACGTGACGCATCCGGCTACCAAAAGTCAACACGAGCGAGCTGACAACGCGCCAGGGCAATCGGGGGGGGGGGGGATTTAACTGCTGGAGAGCCAATCAGGGAAATGGGGAACAGGTGAGCAGGGCAGGGCAGCGCCTTGATGACCCCAATAAGGCTACCAGTCACGAGACGTCATTTGTCGGAAACCACTGTTCTTTCATTCTGAGCGGATAATTAACAAGACCGACAGAATGGCCCAAGCTTGGTGTCAGGTTTCTGTGGCGCCATTGCAGAAGTTGTTTGTATGTAACCAATTTCGTTTAACAGAAATATCTTAAGCTTGTGTCGATGACAAATGCTATGAAGTATTTTATTAATGTAAACTACTCTTAAGACACGTCAGCCCCTAACTAGCTAAAGGGTCTGACCCTTTAGCCGAGCGGTTAGTGATGTGGCCTTGTGGTGCAATACACCCCGTATCGAATCCCGCACCGGGCAAGAAAATAATTGGTCACATTAATTTAAGGTTTTATTGCGTTCATTTAAGGAATATTAATACAAACGAAAAAGTTGAAAAGGTACAAAAGACCAAAACAAAAACGACAAAAAAGAAACAAAAAGCAAACAAGAACTAAAAGTGCATGACTTAACAAAAGCACAGCATCATCTCTGCAACATTCGTGACACTAATGATAAAAAGACCGTCAGCACATCATCAGTCCTTGAAAGAGTCACATAGTGAGCCATTCTACAGCTCGACCCTGGAAACCGAAGACAAGTCCCTGTGGCACAACCAACGCAAAAACAAGAGCTAGGTTAAAGCTAGAGCAAATGCCCCTTTGGATAGGTGGGGTAAACACGACCTATTAAAGATGCATGAAGATGCTGTGAAGTATTACACAAAAATCTCAAGTTCTTCCCCTTCGAGGTAGGATTTATTTGCCTGTTTTAAGACTCAAATCGGGACCATTCTATTTGTGTTGCCTTTAAGGCATAATGATGGGTGGACTTTTATTTTGACAAGACTTTTATTTGATAAGAGTTAGTCATCACTTCCTGCCAGTGGTGACGAAGCCGGCTGAATTTGTGTAACGTTTGCGTTCGTTTAGTTACAACGCTGAGGAAATACTAGACGACCCACACTGTAAACGTCACAGAGGCGACGTGTTTTCACCACAGCGCAGAAGCTGCAGCTCCCCAACTAGCTTAACTCTGGCTGTGTAAGATGGTCTAGAGTAGTAGTAGTACTAGTAGTAGTAGTAGTAGCAGTGCAGTGTGTACTAGTGTGAAGCGCCTTCCTAGTATCTACTAACTTGAGATACAGCCCCCTGAGTCCTTTGACTTAAACCTACTTAAATAATAATACCAAACTGAGGTTGTTAGTATAACAAAAACAGTTATATATATATATATATATATATATATATATATATATATATTTTCATGGCAGAATAAAATTAAATGAAATAAAATACTTCACTCGGTGCTCCTTTAAAAGTGTGGAAATGACATAAAATGGTCACTCAGAGTTCTTAGAGAGTGCAAGTTACCCCAACCAAAACAAAAATATTGTAGCGAATTCGGGGACCAACGCAACCACAGGAACTGCCGCGGCTGGGAAGCGAACCCGTATCGCCCGCACCGCAGGAGACATCGCTAACCGCTAGACTAAAGGGTCAGACCCGCGAACCAGCGTGTCTTCTTATCCATGCACGTTACACTACCCCCCTCCTTCGGGAAGCGTGTCCCCGCGCTTAAGCATATCAGCTCCTTCACGCCTCAGGGCGCCTACGCTTCCGATGGCCTTACGGTCGCTCCATCCCACTTCTGACACCAATGTAGCGAATTCGGAGGACAACGCAACCACAGAAACTGCCGCGGCCGGGAAGCGAACCCGTACCGCCCGCACCGCAGGAGGCATCGCTAACCGCTAGACTAAAGGGTCAGACCCGCGAGCCAGCGGCCAGCGTGTCTACTAATCCATGCACGTTACAATACACACAACAGCCCGTAGGCCTTTAACCAGGTAATGGAAAATGCAATGACAGCCAAATAACAACTAATACTTATTGACTGCTACCTTTTACCTTTGTGGGCCCACACACAAATTAAATAAACACAAGCCGGCAATGAATACAAATAAATACCCCCCCCCCTTGCAGGCCAGTTTTTGCTGGTGTGACGGGTGACAACTGACAGACCCACCGCTGGAACCTCATCACTCACTGAGCAGGGACGGTGGGGTTACTCACAGACGGCGAACAGTCCAGTCTCTCGACCAAGGCGATAAAAAAACGGTCCTGACTCAGTCGCGTAGTGATGAAGAGAACGGTCCTGACTCAGTCCCCTGGTGATGAAGAAAACAGTCCTGACTCAGTCCCATGGTGATGAAGAAAACGGTCCTGACTCAGTCCCGTAGTGATGAAGAAAACGGTCCTGACTCAGTCCCATGGTGATGAAGAAAACGGTCCTGACTCAGTCCCGTAGTGATGAAGAAAACGGTCCTGACTCAGTCGCGTAGTGATGAAAAAAACGGTACTGACTCAGTCCCGTAGTGATGAAGAAAACAGTCCTGACTCAGTCCCGTAGTGATGAAGAAAACAGTCCTGACTCAGTCCCGTGGTGATGAAGAAAACAGTCCTGACTCAGTCCCGTAGTGATGAAGAAAACAGTCCTGACTCAGTCCCATAGACTTACATACCGGATCGGTCGAGGCCCGGGTTACCAATGACCGCCACCGGTACTGTTAACCAGCAGGGTGTCGGTGGAAACTATGCTACTGTTGGGCGAAGGATAAGGAGAGGGGGAAAGCATGTCCAGAGGCAGCTAGAGAGGAGGAAGGGTAGGCATGTGGAGGTGAGAGTTGGAACTTTGAATGTTGGCACTATGAATGGTAAAGGGAGAGAGCTGGCTGACATGATGGAAAGAAGAAAGGTAGGCATACTGTGTGTGCAAGAGACCAGGTGGAAGGGGAGTAAGGCCAGGAGTATTGGAGGTGGGTTCAAACTCTTTTACCATGGTGTGAATGGGAGGAGTAATGGGGTAGGGGTCATTCTGAAGGAAGAGTATGTCAAGAGCGTGCTGGAGCTGAAGAGAGTGTCAGACAGAGTGATGAGTATGAAGCTGGAAATTGAAGGTTTATTGCTGAATGTTATCAGCGCATATGCCCCGCAAGTTGGGTGCGAGATGGATGAAAAAGAAGAATTCTGGAGTGAGTTGGACGACATGGTGGAGAGGGTACCCAAGGAGGAGAGAGTGGTGATTGGAGCGGACTTCAATGGACATGTTGGTGAAGGGAACAGAGGTGATGAGGAGGTGATGGGAAGGTATGGTGTCAAGGAGAGAAATGTGGAAGGACAGATGGTGGTCGATTTTGCGAAAAGGATGGAAATGGCTGTGGTGAATACATATTTCAAGAAGAGGGAGGAACACAGGGTGACATACAAGAGTGGAGGAAAGTGCACACAGGTGGACTATATCTTATGTAGAAGGCGCCATCTAAAAGGGATTGGAGACTGCAAGGTGGTGACAGGGGAGAACGTAGCTAGGCAGCATCGGATGGTGGTCTGTAGGATGACTTTGGAGACCAAGAAGAGGAAGCGAGTGAAGACACAGCCGAAGATCAAATGGTGGAAGTTGAAGAAGGAAGACTGTTGTGTGGAGTTCAGGCAGGAGTTAAGACAGGCACTGGGTGGTAGTGAAGAGTTGCCAGATGACTGGACAACCACTGCAGAAATAGTGAGGGAGACAGCTAGGAAGGTACTTGGTGTGTCATCAGGACAGAGGAAGGAAGACAAGGAGACTTGGTGGTGGAATGAGGAAGTACAGCAAATTATACAGAGGAAAAGGTTGGCAAAGAAGAAGTGGGATAGTAAGAGAGATGAAGAAAGTAGACAGGAGTACAAGGAGATGCAGCGTAAAGCAAAGAGAGAGGTGGCAAAGGCAAAGGAAAAGGCGTATGGTGAGTTGTATGACAGATTAGACGCTAAGGAAGGAGAAAAGGACTTGTACCGATTGGCTAGACAGAGGGACCAAGCTGCAAAGGATGTGCAGCAAATTAGGGCGATCAAGGATAGAGATGGAAATGTGCTGACAAGCGAGGAGAGTGTGCTAAGAAGGTGGAAGGAGTACTTTGAGGGGCTGATGAATGAAGAAAATGAGAGAGAGAGAGAAGGCTGGATGATGTGGGGATAGTGAATCAGGAAGTTCAGCGGATTAGCAAGGAGGAAGTGAGGGCAGCTATGAAGAGGATGAAGAGTGGAAAGGCAGTTGGTCCTGATGACATACCTGTGGAGGCATGGAGATGTTTAGGAGAGATGGCAGTGGAGTTTTTAACTAGATTGTTTAACACAATCTTGGAAAGTGAGAGGATGCCTGAGGAGTGGAGAAGAACCATACTGGTACCGATTTTCAAGAACAAGGGCGATGTGCAGAACTGTAACAACTACAGAGGTATAAAGTTGATCGGCCACAGCATGAAGCTATGGGGAAGAGTAATAGAAGCTAGGTTAAGAGGAGGAGAGGCGATGATCAGCAGCAGCAGTATGGTTTCATGCCACGAAAGAGCCCCACAGATGTGATGTTTGCTTTGAGAATGTTGATGGAGAAGTATAGAGAAGGTCAGAAAGAGTTGCATTGTGTCTTTGTAGATTTAGAGAAAGCTTATGACAGAGTGCCGAGAGAGGAGGTGTGGTATTGTATGAGGAAGTCAGGAGTTGCAGAGACGTATGTAGGAGTGGTGCAGGATACGTATGAGGGAAGTGTGACAATGGTGAGGTGTGCGGTTGGAATGACAGATGGGTTCAAGGTGGAGGTGGGATTACATCAAGGATCGGCTCTGAGCCCTTTCTTGTTTGCAATGGTGATGGACAGGTTGACGGACGAGATCAGGCAGGAGTCTCCATGGACGATGATGTTCGCGGATGACATTGTGATCTGTAGCGAGAGTAGGGTGCAGGTTGAGGAGAGCCTGGAGAGGTGGAGGTATGCACTGGAGAGAAGAGGAATGAAAGTCAGTAGGAGCAAGACGGAATACCTATGCGTGAATGAGAGAGAGGACTGTGGAATGGTCAGGATGCAAGGAGTGGAGGTGACAAAGGCATTTGAGTTTAAATACTTGGGGTCAACTGTCCAAAGTAACGGGGAGTGCAGTAGAGAGGTGAAGAAGAGAGTGCAGGCAGGGTGGAGTGGGTGGAGAAGTGTGTCAGGAGTGATTTGCGACAGAAGGGTATCAGCAAGAGTTAAAGGGAAAGTTTACAAGATGGTAGTGAGACCAGCTATGTTATATGGTTTGGAGACAGTGGCACTGACGAAAAGACAGGAGGCGGAGCTGGAGGTGGCAGAGTTGAAGATGCTAAGATTTTCACTGGGAGTAACGAAGAAGGACAGGATTAGGAACGAGTATGTTAGAGGGACAGCTCAGGTTGGACGGTTTGGAGACAAAGCAAGAGAGGCATGATTGAGATGGTTTGGACATGTGTGGAGGAGAGATGCTGGGTATATTGGGAGAAGGATGCTGAATATGGAGCTGCCAGGGAAGAGGAGAAGAGGAAGGCCAAAGAGGAGGTTTATGGATGTGCTGAGGGAAGACATGCAGGTGGCTGGTGTGACAGAGGAAGACGCAGAAGACAGGAAGAGAAGGAAACGGATGATCCGCTGTGGCGACCCCTAACGGGAGCAGCCGAAAAAAGTAGCAGACTCAGTCCCGTAGTGATGAAGAAAACAGTCCCGAGGTGATGAAGAAAACGGTCCTGACTCAGTCCCGTAGTGATGAAGAGAACGGACCTGACTCAGTCCCGTAGTGATGAAGAAAGGAAACGAATGGTCTCCCACGAAGCCGGAGGTGCAACTGTACTTTTCCGGTCACACAGTGCGCCGTCTAGTGTCCGTCTGCGCCTCAAGGTCCCATCCAAGCCCTCGAGCCCATGTCCCGTCTTGTACAGGCAGAGTGAGACTTCGGTAGCAAGTTGTCCAGTTAGCTTGGGTAGCGGTGCTAGCCAGGAGGCTACCTAGCTTCGTCGCTGCTATAAGTATTTCTGCAGTTAAAAGTGGCGACTAAACAGGCTGTCTGCGTGTGTGTGTGTGTGTGTGTGTGTGTGTGCGTGAGCACAGACATTACACACTCCCTCAGACTGACTGCTTAGCCTCTCCGTCTGGCTGTCTGACGCCGGATCGATCCGACTCCCAGCCACTACCGGCTCCGCAACGTCTCGTTACGTTCACCCGCTCTCAAGCAGCGCTCTCGCTTCCGGTGTTAGTCCCGCCCCTTAGCCAATCATATTTACAGAAACGTGAGGCCTCTCTACATGACCCAATCAGAAGCAGCATGTGGAGCTGCCGCTGAAAACCGAGCACGCTACTTTGACACGAAAAGAATGAACACATGCCACATGACAGACATGCCACTTGACTAATTCTTTACATTTAGGATGTGTCACATGAAACATGACTCATTCTTTACATTTAGGATGTGCGTCACATGCCACGACTCATTCGTTACATTTAGGATGTGCGTCACATGCCACATGACTCATTCTTTACATTTAGGATGTGCGTCACATGCCACATGACTCATTCTTTACATTTAGGATGTGCGTCACATGCCACATGACTGATTCTGTACATTTAGGATGTGCGTCACATGCTACATGACTCATTCTTTACATATTGGATGTGGGTCACATGCCACGACTCATTCTTTACGTTTAGGATGTGCGTCACATGCCACATGACTCATTCTTTACATCTTGAATGTGGGTCACATGCCACATGACTGATTCTTTACATTTAGGATGTGCGTCACATGCTACATGACTCATTCTTTACATATTGGATGTGCGTCACATGCCACATGACTCATTCTTTACATCTTGAATGTGCGTCACATGCCACATGACTGATTCTTTACATTTAGGATGTGCGTCACATGCTACATGACTCATTCTTTACATATTGGATGTGCGTCACACGCCACATGACTCATTCTTTACATCTTGAATGTGCGTCACACGCCACATGACTGATTCTTTACATTTAGGATGTGCGTCACATGCCACATGACTGATTCTTTACATCTTGGATGTGCGTCACATGCCACATGACTCATTCTTTACATCTTGAATGTGCGTCACATGCCACATGACTCATTCTTTACATCTTGGATGTGCGTCACATGCCACATGACTCATTCTTTACATCTTGGATGTGCGTCACATGCCACATGAATCATTCTTTACATCTTGGATGTGCGTCACATGCCACATGAATAATTCTTTACATCTTGGATGTGCGTAACATGCCACATAACTCATTCTGTACATTTAGGATGTGCGTCACATGCCACATGACTCATTCTTTACATTTAGGATGTGCGTCACATGCCACATGACTCATTCTTTACATCTTGAATGTGTGTCACATGCCACACGACACATTCTTTACATTTAGGATGTGCGTCACATGCCACATGAATAATTCTTTACATCTTGGATGTGCGTCACATGCCACATAACTCATTCTGTACATTTAGGATGTGCGTCACATGCCACATGACTCATTCTTTACATTTAGGATGTGCGTCACATCCCATCTCAAACAAACTACAGGCAGCTTGTTTCTGCAGAGACGCTACACAGGCGGATCTCCTGTTTACTGTCGGGTTTCACCAGCCAGACACTTTAACTCGGGGGATACACCCAGGGGCTACATGTACACTACGCTGCACTGAAGACAGTACACTGTAGAGAACTCGGGGGCAGCCGGGAACCGAACCTGAGTCTCCCGCGCCACGGGCGACTAAAGGGTCCGAGCCGTTAGCCAAGGGCTAGCGAGTCTGCTGATCCATGCACGTTTCAATGCTATTCAAAATGTTTTTTAAAAGATCTGCTGCACTTGGAAATTGGCAAAATGTGCAAATGCCTACCGACAGCTGAACATGTAGTGGACAAATATTAAAAACAATGTGGGTTTTTTTTCGTATTATTAAACAAAAGTACTGGGATCCATTGTCAAAGCACCTTTTCACGTGTAAAACGTTGCTTGAAACGTGTTGAAGAAGTTATAAATGTTTTACAAAACGCTGGCAAACAAGGGCGGGCTGTCCTCTGCGAGTTACACGAGCCAGAGTCCAGGAGGAGAAAGCCTCTGGTAAAATTGAGGCTCCAGTGCCATTTTTGATCCACGGGTCCAATGAAACCTTACCGACTGTGTGCTATGAACCACTGTGTGCTTTAACCACTGTGTGCTTTAACCACTGTGTGCTATGAACCACCGTGTGCTTTAACCACTGTGTGCTATGAACCACCGTGTGCTTTAACCACTGTGTGCTATGAACCACCGTGTGCTATGAACCACTGTGTGCTATGAACCACCGTGTGCTATGAACCACTGTGTGCTATGAACCACTGTGTGCTATGAACCACTGTGTGCTATGAACCACTGTGTGCTATGAACCACCGTGTGCTTTAACCACTGTGTGCTATGAACCACCGTGTGCTTTAACCACTGTGTGCTATGAACCACTGTGTGCTATGAACCACTGTGTGCTATGAACCACCGTGTGCTTTAACCACTGTGTGCTATGAACCACTGTGTGCTATGAACCACTGTGTGCTATGAACCACCGTGTGCTTTAACCACTGTGTGCTATGAACCACCGTGTGCTTTAACCACTGTGTGCTATGAACCACCGTGTGCTTTAACCACTGTGTGCTATGAACCACCGTGTGCTTTAACCACTGTGTGCTATGAACCGCCGTGTGCTTTAACCACTGTGTGCTATGAACCGCCGTGTGCTTTAACCACTGTGTGCTATGAACCACCGTGTGCTTTAACCACTGTGTGCTATGAACCGCCGTGTGCTTTAACCACTGTGTGCTATGAACCACCGTGTGCTTTAACCACTGTGTGCTATGAACCACCGTGTGCTTTAACCACTGTGTGCTATGAACCACTGTGTGCTATGAACCACCGTGTGCTTTAACCACTGTGTGCTATGAACCACCGTGTGCTATGAACCACTGTGTGCTATGAACCACCGTGTGCTTTAACCACTGTGTGCTATGAACCACCGTGTGCTATGAACCACTGTGTGCTATGAACCACCGTGTGCTTTAACCACTGTGTGCTATGAACCGCCGTGTGCTTTAACCACTGTGTGCTATGAACCACCGTGTGCTTTAACCACTGTGTGCTATGAACCACTGTGTGCTATGAACCACCGTGTGCTTTAACCACTGTGTGCTATGAACCACCGTGTGCTATGAACCACTGTGTGCTATGAACCACCGTGTGCTTTAACCACTGTGTGCTATGAACCACCGTGTGCTATGAACCACTGTGTGCTATGAACCACCGTGTGCTTTAACCACTGTGTGCTATGAACCGCCGTGTGCTTTAACCACTGTGTGCTATGAACCACCGTGTGCTTTAACCACTGTGTGCTATGAACCACTGTGTGCTATGAACCACCGTGTGCTTTAACCACTGTGTGCTATGAACCACCGTGTGCTATGAACCACTGTGTGCTATGAACCACCGTGTGCTTTAACCACTGTGTGCTATGAACCACCGTGTGCTTTAACCACTGTGTGCTATGAACCACCGTGTGCTTTAACCACTGTGTGCTATGAACCACCGTGTGCTTTAACCACTGTGTGCTATGAACCACTGTGTGCTATGAACCACCGTGTGCTTTAACCACTGTGTGCTATGAACCACCGTGTGCTATGAACCACTGTGTGCTATGAACCACCGTGTGCTTTAACCACTGTGTGCTATGAACCACCGTGTGCTTTAACCACTGTGTGCTATGAACCGCCGTGTGCTTTAACCACTGTGTGCTATGAACCACCGTGTGCTTTAACCACTGTGTGCTATGAACCACCGTGTGCTTTAACCACTGTGTGCTATGAACCGCCGTGTGCTTTAACCACTGTGTGCTATGAACCGCCGTGTGCTTTAACCACTGTGTGCTATGAACCACCGTGTGCTTTAACCACTGTGTGCTATGAACCACTGTGTGCTTTAACCACTGTGTGCTATGAACCGCCGTGTGCTTTAACCACTGTGTGCTATGAACCACCGTGTGCTTTAACCACTGTGTGCTATGAACCACTGTGTGCTTTAACCACTGTGTGCTATGAACCACCGTGTGCTTTAACCACTGTGTGCTATGAACCACTGTGTGCTTTAACCACTGTGTGCTATGAACCGCCGTGTGCTTTAACCACTGTGTGCTATGAACCACCGTGTGCTTTAACCACTGTGTGCTATGAACCACCGTGTGCTTTAACCACTGTGTGCTATGAACCACCGTGTGCTTTAACCACTGTGTGCTATGAACCACTGTGTGCTTTAACCACCGTGTGCCAAACAGGATGTGGTCACAGGGGGAGCCGAATGAAGCAGGAGGGGAAGACTGTGCAGAAGCCTTAAGAACACTGGCAGCATGGAACGATGTCTCCTGTTCTGCGGCCCGGCATGCGGTTTGTGAGATGTAGGGTCCAGTTTACCCGGTTCTGATCTGAAATCAAGACCTCTTCACTCTGCACTGAAGGGAGCATGCCAAAGCAACAAGAAGCATTTTCCGGAAACACACTGGGTTGTCTTTGTTCTGAAGCTCATGGGAGTTTTGAATAGAATCGTGTTTGAAATTAAATGAAGCCCAAACTCTTATTTGACATTTGTCACAAGCTTACAAACAGGAAGGCTCAGTTTGTAATCACAATAGTTTTGAAACATTGTAACGAGCCGCATTTATAGTTTACAAATCTTTATTGTGTGAACAACAAAGACACCAAGCAGAACAGATCAGGCGTTTTGGCCACTCTGGTCTTACAAGATCGAGCAAGTTAAATGGGGAATCACGCTGAACCTTGGGGGACAAAGTGGAAATCTGTAATAAAAATGTTGTGTTGTTGTTATTTTAAATCACACTATAGATGTTCCACTATGAAATACTGCAAATCTCAATAAATACTATTATGGCAAGATACGCTTCTAAATGTACTGTTCACAATGGCTTGAGTGAGTGTCACGACTTATTCACGTATAACATTATTTTGTAGTGATGTTACTGCGCCCTCTGCTGGTACATAGTATTAAGCATGTATTGGCATTGTAGTGATATTACTGCGCTCTCTGCTAGTAGATAGTATTAAATATGTACTAGCGCTGTAGTGATGTTACTGCGCCCTCTGATGGTACATAGTATCACATATGTATTAGCGCTGTAGTGATGTTACGGCGCTCTCTGCTGGTAGATAGTATTAAATACATATTAGCATTGTAGTGATGTTACTGCGTCCTCTGCTGGTGGATAGTGTTAAATATGTAAAAGCGTTGTAGTGATGTTATAGCGCTCTCTGCTGGTAGTATTAAATACATATTAGCATTGTAGTGATGTTACTGCGCCCTCTGCTGGTGGATAGTGTTAAATATGTAAAAGCGCTGTAGTGATGTTATGGCGCTCTCTGCTGGTAGATAGTATTAGATATGCCACGGAACAACTCCTTCAGTGGTCATCTGGCAACAGATAGATGGACTGCATTTACACAGTTTCTTGACTGAACACCTCGATAGTGTGACATAGTATTTTGGGGGTATCTATAAGAAATTTATTTACACACAAAACGTTTGGAGAAATGATTATTAGTAATCATTAGGCAGACAGAGGCGTTCATTGTTCATCTCACTCACCTAAACACTTCAATAAGTTCAGAAAGTTGTGCCACTTAAATGTTGTGCAGCCTTTAAGACCATAAGGACACTACGACATTAAAGCTGTATCGCAACATTACAGTAACTTAAATCCCAGATGATAGCCAGTCTCAAATCACAGCATCAATATCATATTGATGCTGTATCATCTCTCTCATGAAAACACACACACACACACACACACACACACACACACACACACACACACACACACACACACACACACACATTCTTCGGTTTTCAGTGACTACTTAACTACTGCCGTGCATTTTAGGTAAATATGAAATGACTGAACAGACAGACAGAAAGACAGACAGATACTAGACAGACAGACAGACAGCTAGCTAGCGCTAGACAGACAGACAGACAGACAGACAGACAGACAGACAGACAGACAGACAGACAGACAGACAGATAGATAGATAGATAGATAGATAGATAGATAGATAGATACTAGGCAGGCAGGCAGGCAGGCAGGCAGATAGATAGATAGATAGATAGATAGATAGATAGATAGATAGATAGATAGATAGATAGATAGATAGATAGATAGATAGATAGACAGACAGACAGACAGACAGACAGCTAGCTAGCGCTAGACAGACAGACAGACAGACAGACAGACAGACAGACAGACAGACAGAGACAGACAGACAGACAGACAGACAGACAGACAGACAGATAGATAGATAGATAGATAGACAGACAGACAGACAGACAGACAGACAGACAGACAGACAGCTAGCTAGCGCTAGACAGACAGACAGACAGACAGACAGACAGACAGACAGACAGATAGATAGATAGATAGATAGATAGATAGATAGATAGATAGATAGATAGATAGATAGATAGATACTAGGCAGGCAGGCAGACAGACAGATACTAGGCAGGCAGACAGACAGATTAGATAGCTAGATAGATAGATAGATAGATAGATAGATATATAGATAGATAGATAGATAGATAGATAGATAGATACTAGGCAGGCAGGCAGACAGACAGATACTAGGCAGGCAGACAGACAGACAGACAGATTAGATAGATAGATAGATAGATAGATAGATAGATAGATAGATAGATAGATAGATAGAAAGACAGATACTAGATAGACAGACAGACAGACAGACAGATAGACAGATAGATAGATAGATAGATAGATAGATAGATAGATAGAAAGACAGATACTAGACAGACAGACAGACAGACAGATAGACAGATAGATAGATAGATAGATAGATAGATAGATAGATAGATAGATAGATAGATAGATAGATAGATAGATAGATAGATAGATAGATAGATAGATAGATAGATAGTCTTTATTGTCCCGCAGGAAACTTGTTTTCACAGCCAGTTTTATTCACACAGATTTGAGATAAAACATGCTAATTTTGTGATTAACGTCACACCAAGTTATGTTGTACAGTTTTGTACCTTTGTACATGTCAACAAATTAGTGCTGTTACAACAAAGTTAAACTCAAGCTAGCAAAACTTCAAGTTTGACATGCAACTGTTTAACACGCTCAGTGATACTGCATGCATGTGTACTTTCAGCAGTGTTAAAATATTTGACATTTACAATATACTTGACTTTGTAACTTACCAAGTAACTTGTGTGGTTTACAGTGTGTGATTCTATTCATCCAGTCCAGGATTAAGTCTGCCCTCCTGCTGTCCTCCTCGGACTAAAAAGATGGATGGTCTGAGGGGGCACGCTGGTCTGTTTTAGGAGGAACCTGTCTTCAGTCCGAGTCCAACTTCTTTATTACAAAAAAAACATTTTCAGTGAAAGATGACTTTCACCAAATGCTGTGTTTACTCATGTGGGTGTCAGACGGGTGTCATGCTGGTTCCTCACTAGACCGGATTTACCAGTCTGACCACCCCTGGTGCCTCTCTCACTCAAAACAACAAAACAAAGCATGACAGAGCTGACTTTACAGCAAGGGCTCCATTTGCTGGATGTGTAGAAATGAGTTCATAAAAACTACAAGTGTGCAGCACGACTTGAGGTACGTTCAAACACAAGGAAATAGATTTCCTGACTGTCTGTACATGTGACATGCAAGACGAGAGTCACGCAGGCGGTTTTGAGCCGCCCGCCAGTTCCAGGCGTAGTGCAGGTGTGGCATGCTGTGCTGTAGGTTTGCTGGGAAATCCTCCCAGTTGAAATCACGACTGAAATTCGCTCACAGGCAAGAGACACAACATCAGCACTCAGCAATTCTCTGTAACACAACCTTCAAGGACTACCATCCTCCTGGTGTAAGGTAGGCTTCACAGTCACGCATTATGCCCTGGTAATGGACAGGTTGCAGTTGTCGGTATCTTTACTGTGTGGGTACAGCAAATGTGTGCATTTATCTTTTCCACTGACAAGTCCTCCTTTAAGTTATGAGTCATTCTCTGCGTGTGGACGAAGTCAAGGAATTCACACCAAGGTATGGCGGCGAGTCAAATGACTTAAGCATCATCTATAGCATGCAAAGGAAGTGCTGGTCGACACCGATCAAATACGCAAGACCCCGTATTGCCTGTGTTTAGCTGACTAACCCTGTTGACATACGACCTGGCATCTCGTTCTTTTCTCCTGTCCACCTAAATAATCTGTGTAACACTGACACCAACTCTTCTCTAAACTCTGTAAAATGCATTAGTTAAACCATCTATCCCAGGACTCTTGTTCCTACCTCACCCTGCTATTGCTGCCTCTATTTCCCCTGTCGCTATGTCTCCCTCACACATCTCTCTAGCATCCTCACTCACACTGACCTTCACCTTATCTAACACTGGTCCTATGCTGTCTTCATCAATCTGTTCTTTCCTAAATAAATCCCTATAATAATCTTCTACTCTTTCAGCTATCCCTACAAAGTCTGTAATCTCCCCACCATCCTTTCCTTCCACCTTTTCTAGATAATTCTTTGTTTGTTTCGTCTTTTCTACCCTAAAAACATACCTTGTACATTTCTCTCCTTCAACTACACATCTAGCCCTGCTTATAACTATTGCTCCCATACACCTCTTTTGTTCTCTCCTTCAGCTCATCTTTTATTCTAATATATTCCCCTAAATCATAACCTCCCTCCCTGTCTGCTCTCTCTAGTTAACTCTCCCTTTAGCCTCCTCTCTCTTTTTCTCTCTCTCTTACTTCTGCCTCTGCTATAATCTATACTCAATATCTTTAACTGTTCTTTCACACCCCCACCACCTCCCAATTCTCTCCTCATACATACTCTCATCCTTTCTTCTCATTATACACTCTGTCACTATCTTCTTATATATCTCATCTTTCAGCAACTCACCATTCAGACACCCCCCCCTCCTCTCTACACTTTGGGCTATGCTAAAACCTAACATCAAGTGACCACTAAGTATTCCCCTATCTTATCTACCATGCCCTTCATGCTCAGGACTAAATCTGTCCTGCTCTGTTTTAACACCCCCCTCATTGATTGTCACCTGGAAAAAGCCCCCCCACGCCGGATTCCTCTCTCTCCACACGTCTATCAGCCCTTTTACTCCCATCACTTCTTTCAACACACCTCTCGATGAGTCGCTCTTAAATCTCACACTCACAGTTGCGTCCAAGCTTCCACACCATACATTAAAGTCACCCACCACCATACAGTTCCCACAACCATCCCTCCCAATTCCATAAAAACCCTCCTCTCCCTCTCATCCCTCCCAATTCCACAAAAACCCTGCTCTCCCTCTCATCCCTCCCAATTCCACAAAAACCCTCCTCTCCCTCTCATCCCTCCCAATTCCACAAAAACCCTCCTCTCCCTCTCATCCCTCCCAATTCCACAAAACCCTCCTCTCCCTCTCATCCCTCCCAATTCCACAAAAACCCTCCTCTCCCTCTCATCCCTCCCAATTCCACAAAAACCCTGCTCTCCCTCTCATCCCTCCCGATTCCACAAAAACCCTGCTCTCCCTCTCATCCCTCCCAATTCCATAAAAACCCTCCTCTCCCTCTCATCCCTCCCAATTCCACAAAAACCCTGCTCTCCCTCTCATCCCTCCCAATTCCATAAAAACCCTCCTCTCCCTCTCATCCCTCCCAATTCCACAAAAACCCTGCTCTCCCTCTCATCCCTCCCGATTCCACAAAAACCCTCCTCTCCCTCTCATCCCTCCCAATTCCATAAAAACCCTCCTCTCCCTCTCATCCCTCCCAATTCCACAAAAACCCTGCTCTCCCTCTCATCCCTCCCAATTCCACAAAAACCCTGCTCTCCCTCTCATCCCTCCCAATTCCACAAAAACCCTGCTCTCCCTCTCATCCCTCCCAATTCCACAAAAACCCTCCTCTCCCTCTCATCCCTCCCAATTCCACAAAAACCCTCCTCTCCCTCTCATCCCTCCCAATTCCACAAAAACCCTGCTCTCCCTCTCATCCCTCCCGATTCCACAAAAACCCTCCTCTCCCTCTCATCCCTCCCAATTCCATAAAAACCCTCCTCTCCCTCTCATCCCTCCCAATTCCACAAAAACCCTGCTCTCCCTCTCATCCCTCCCAATTCCACAAAAACCCTGCTCTCCCTCTCATCCCTCCCAATTCCACAAAAACCCTGCTCTCCCTCTCATCCCTCCCAATTCCACAAAAACCCTGCTCTCCCTCTCATCCCTCCCAATTCCACAAAAACCCTCCTCTCCCTCTCATCCCTCCCAATTCCACAAAAACCCTCCTCTCCCTCTCATCCCTCCCAATTCCACAAAAACCCTCCTCTCCCTCTCATCCCTCCCAATTCCACAAAAACCCTCCTCTCCCTCTCATCAGTTGCTGCATACAAATTCAACAATTCAATTCATGTTGTACCTATTTGCTCAAAAGTAACCTCCATCACATTCCAAATTCAAATTCAAATGTGCTTTTATTAGCATGACAAATATACATTTGTATTGCAAAGCATTTTCACATAAAGGACAATAAGAGTGCACGAATACACAACACATATACATCCAAAGGAGGGGAATCAAGTGCAACTGGACTTGGTATATATCCATGAAGACGTTTCGCCTCTCATCCAAGAGGCTTCCTCAGTTCCTGCCTTTCTGACTAGACCAAGCTAGTCTGACTGGCTGCTGATGAGACTCAGTATTTATCCTCTAGGAGTCGTTGTCAGAGCTATAGATGTCCATGGCTCCTTGTGATCCGATGTTTAGCAGCGACGGTGGTTGGGGGTGTTAGTCTCGACTTCATTATTCAGCGGCCATGAGAGTGGTTGGAGCCGTTAGTGAGCGACTGTTGTTCTTGGAGGCTAGGCTTCTTGAGTCTCCTGGGTAGAGATGAAAGGACAGCATTGTAAGTGGGAGATAGGTGGTGTCGCAGACCTCCTCCTCTGTTGAGGGATGGTTTTTCCAGTTTCACATAGATGGCTTCCTTCACCCCTCTTTCAAACCATCTATCTTCTCTGTCCAAAATGTGTACGTTGCTGTCCTGGAAGGAGTGTGTCTTCTCCTTTAGGTGTAGATAGACTGCTGAGTCTTGTCCCGAGGAGTGTGGCCTTCTGTGTTGAGCCATCCGGTTGTGTAGTGGTTGTTTGGTTTCTCCTATGTATAGGTCAGTACAATCCTCATCGCATTGTACAGCATACACCAGACTGCTTTTCCGGGTGTGTGGTACACGGTCTTTGGGATGAACCAGTCTTTGTTGGAGTGTGTTGCTGGGTTTGAAGTATACCGGGATGCGGTGTTTGTTGGAAATTCTCCCGAGTTTCTCGGAGACCCCAGAAACATACGGGATGACTGTGCTCTTCCTTCTGTTCCTTTTCTCCTCATCACTCACCTGGTTGGTCTTTTTGGAACGTGTTGCAGTTTTCAGAAAGGTCCAACTGGGGTAGCCGCAGGTTTTTAAAGCTCCCCTCAGGTGTTTGTGTTCTTCTCGTTGGGCCTGAGTGCTGCTGGGCACATTATCAGCTCTGTGTTGCAGAGTTCTGATGACGCTCAGTTTGTGTTCCAGAGGGTGGTGTGAGTCGAAAAGTAGATATTGGTCTGCGTGTGTTGGTTTCCTGTAAACCCCAATGTGGAGGCTCCTGTCTTCCCCAATGTGGACATCACAGTCCAAGAAGGACAAACTGTTGTTCTTTACATCTTCCCTTGTGAACTTAATGTTCTTGTCCACTGAGTTGATGTGTTTGGTAAACGCTTGCAACTCTTGTGTTTGGATTTTGATCCATGTGTCGTCCACATATCTGAACCAGTGGCTCAGAGGTGTTCCTCTGAAGGAGTTCAAGGCCCTGTGTTCTACCTCTTCCATATATAAGTTGGCCACAATGGGAGATACTGGTGAGCCCATTGCACAGCCGTATTTCTGTCTGTAAAACTGGCCCTTGAATTGGAAATATGTAGTGTTCAGGCAAAGGTCCAGTAGTTGGCAAATCTGGTCTGGGCTGAGGTTGGTCCTATCGTGGAGGGTGTCGTCCCGTAGCAAACGTTGCCTTGTGGTGGACACGTATTGGGGATAGAATTCGTTCCTTCGGCTCTACAGCCTCACAGTTTCCGAAGCCTCCATGGTTGGGATGCAGGTGAATAATGAGGTCACGTCGTAGGGTACCATGGTTTCATCTGGTTCCAGTTTTACACCTTGGACCTTGTCCACGAAGTCAATGGAGTTTTGGATATGGTGAGGTGTTTCGCCCACTAAAGGGGTCAAGATGTTGGCTATATGTTTGGCAATGTTGTACGTGACCGAGTTTATGCTGCTGACGATGGGCCTGAGGGGGGTTCCATCTTTATGGGAAATGGCTTGTTTCTGTCTCTAACAGTGTAAATGTATCTTCAGTGTAATAGGGAGATTCATAAGGGGGGATATATACAATGCACAGAGGAAGAGATCTTTTTGAGTTGAAGATTTCTTTTCTAATTTTTAGCCAGATATGATATTTTCCTTTTTTCATGACACTGATATGTCTGTCTAATTTTGATTTGTACCACATTAACAACCCTCCTGCGTTTCTACCCTGCTGTACTGTGCTGAGTTTTTGTGACGATACAATTATTTCTTTATAGTCTGGGGGACAGTGAGTGATTTTGTTGTCTTTACTCCATGTTTCCATTAATATCATAATTTCATCACTTTCCCCTCACCATCATCCACACATCCACACATCCCCTAACATTCTCTTTTCACTAGTTCAACTGGTCTCTGCAGAGCTCAATGCTTCCCTTGAAAGCAAGGGCATCTGTCACATACACACTGAGTATTATCACCCCCAGGCCAACGGCGGCATTGAATGCTTTCACCAGTCACTGAAAAACGGCCTCAGAGCACACCTGGCCCAAGGGTGCTCCTTCACACATGCCATCCGTCACACTCTGGAGCACTACAGGGCCACACGGCACTCAACCACGGGCGTCTCCCCAGCCTCTCTCATGCTGGGCCGGGAGCTAAACATGCCTCTCGACAGGCTCCACCCCTCAACACCCCAGGCACCTCCCTCTAGGGTCACAGCCTCAGTCACCTGTCAGCAGGGGCGGATGAAGCAAAGATTTGACCAGTCAAAACGAGCCAGGGTGCCAGACATCAATGCCTCAGACTGGGTCAGGGTCCGTAGGCCCCACCAGGACAATAAAATGGTCTCATACCGGTCCTCTCCTCTCCAAATCACCCGTCAGCTGGGCCCAGCCACCTATCTCCTCAAGGACGGCACTCGGCGGCACTCCAGCGACCTCCGGAAGGTGCCAGCTCTGCCACACACAGCTGGTGACACACCCCAAACCATACCCTCAGCATGGCAGGACGCCCTGGGGCCTCAGGCAGCCCCTGCACAGGCCCCAGACATTCCTGGGCCTCAACTGCCCCTGCCTTCTGTCTCCTCACCTCAGCCTGCTCAGCCTCAGCCTCATGCCTCCCCGTGACCTGTTCGCACACATTCACACCCTAGCCACCTAGAGGACTTCGTGTCAACTTTTCATGTTTGAAACCTTTCCGGGGGGGGGGGGGGATGTTATGTCTGCACACTGGGTCATCAGTGCTGCATTTGGGTTAGCACTGTTCTATTGTGCTGCAACCGGTATGTGATGCCTTTATGGTTATTTTTGAATTGATTGGTTGAGTCTGCTGTAAGGGTTTTGGAAATGGAGAGTAAAATGAACGTTGCATTGATGCTGATACTGTGTCAAGGTGTGATCCTTCAAACATAATTGCACTCTTTCCATGCAAAGAGTGTGGGGACAGCTCCTTTCTTGAGCCTCCTTAACACACCTGTAGCTGGCGCAGCGAAATCACAAGGTTCAAAATGCCGACTACACACTCTTGTACTCTTGGTGACAGTAAATGCATCCCTCCGAATCTTCGCTAGCCGCTTAGCTCTTTCCTCACAGTTACTAGGGAATGAGTGGAAACGTAAAAGAGAATTACAGCGCACTGAATTCGCACACTGTGGCACACAACAGTGCTCAGTGGAGCCTGATTCACAGCGTTGATACTTGAACGCCCCTTTTTGCCCTGTTTGATTCATTGATTTTTCAGACGAAATTAAGATTTCAGACGGATAAGTTAGCAGCTAAGTAACGATTCAGCAGGACGTAAGCATCCGGTTGTACCGGAAGTTCTTATGCAAACAGACACACAGACCGAAAGTTCCGCAGTGCGACATTAATGCACCCAGCCTATTCCAGTTGTAGTTGAAATCGAAATAAATAGGAGCATCTTTCTTGACTTGTGTGAGCCGGCACTGACATGTGCAGGACTTATGTAAGCAAGCAGCAGACTGAGTCAACAAGCACGAGTCAGCACAACAGCAATGGAACAACGTTACAGGTGGTGATGGAACAAATACATGCTGAAGTATGAAGACGGAGGGTTTCTCTTCAATTTCATATCAAAATCTAATTTTACTGGTAAAACATTGTTTTTCAGATATGAAGCCCAGTATGAGATCGACAGCAGAGGAGGAATCCCTGGTTAACGGGGTGACCCTTTGTTTCTTCCTGATGGCGGCCCTCATATTGTATCATGACCCTTTTTTGATTCTCTGGTGGCACGAACCACCTGTTCAGGTGGGTTGACGTTTTACTAAACTAAAGCAAAGCAACATTTGAACTAGCTTCAACTTTACTATTCTCACACACACAAATGCTTTAAATACTTTGGCTAGTCTAAGTGTAAATGATGCAACGTTTGCCCTAAGCAATGGTGTCTTTAGCAGAGTATGGCTTCATTTTGTTCAAGATGCCCCAGTACACACACACACACACACACACACACACACACACACACACACACACACACACACACACACACAACACACACACACACAACAACTTCACAGACTCACATGTAGAAATGCACAAAACCTCAGCTTGGCGTGGTTTACGTACTTCCAGCAGAGGTGGACAAAGTACACAACTCCATGACTTGAGTCAAAGTACAGATACCCCTGGTCAAATATTACTCCAATAGAAGTGAAAGTTGCTCAGTCAAATTTTTATGCTTTTAAAAATACTTCAGTATGCAAAAGTACATTTTCTTTTTAATGTCAGTGCATTGTTGTGTTGTTGCCACAGTGCATTTACAGAACCTGATGACTCTGAAACAACCTGTTGAACCACCAACCTGCTTGTAGAACCTGTAGCACAAAAAGCTGGTAGGATATGCCACAAAGCCTACAGAAATGCCTATAGAAACACAACTGAGTCAACAAAAGGACAGCCATTGTTCCCATTGTTATGTAACACAACAATAAAACAATTCAATAAAACAACCAACCTACCTTAAAACCCCAGTTACACACCTTTAGCTTTATAACTGCCCAACAGCAACACTGCTATATGCGAGAGAACAAACTCAATAAAGATTATATTAATTCACAACCAAGCAAAACTTTCAGACGATGACGTATTGGTTAATTTTGAGGTAACATCCACCCAATTTTAAAGTCCAAAAGAAGTGCACTTCTGCCAACAATGCAGAGAAGTTGTTGTGGCTGACTTCTACTGTACTTCTACTATACCGTCCATCTCACAGGTCTCTGGTGGTGATAAGTGAGACAATTCAGCCAGCCCAGTATCATGCCAGAACGTGTGATACACCCGCCGGTCCAACGTCTCAGTGTCACGGCTTGCCTCGCTCAGGTGTGAAAAGTACACGTGTGTATGAAGGTGCAGTGCCAGCAGGGGGCGATGCTTTACTCAAAGCCAGCAACTCCCTACGAAGGAAAAGAAGCATACAGCATTTTCCAAAATCCTTCCCTTAACCCTAACCCTAACTCTAACCCTAACCTGCCTTCACCTTTTAATCATCGCCCCCTGCTGGCACTGCACCTTCATACACGTGTAATTTTCATGCCTGAGCGAAGCAAACCGTGACACGGACACGTTGGACCTGCGGGTGTATTACAGCTCTGATGTGATACTGGGCTGACAGTTCTCAGTCTGGTCAAACTAGTGTGATGGAAAAATTTAGTCATCTATAGACTCCACTTGAACAGAGCAAAGGCCTTTGTCTTAACATAACCCCCTTCGAACACAAAAAAGTCTTTTGTCTTATCTATCCCTGGCCAGATTGCGCCCGGAAGATCCGGAGATTACACCTAGCCATTCAGATTCAGATTGCGCTGAAGCCCCAAGACCATTTTCACATTCTCACACCTATGCCCTTTGTTGAATAGCCTATAAAAATGCTTAGCAGGGCCAACGCGTCCCTCTCCTCTTGACCACTCTCTTCTGGCTGTTCTTCCGTGCCGGGTTACTCTTTGTAAACTGTCCCTTTGCGCGCAAAGTCTGTTTTTGTCTTGCTTTTCTAAATAAATGTTTTTCTAAATGACTTATTGACAACCAAGGCTCCTGACCAACTCATTTTTATCATTTCCATCATGCTAGTCAAACCCTAAGAAGTTCTTATGCTATTTCAGTCGAAGCTGGTTTTCAAACTTGCGTGAATTAATTCTTCCCCCTCTTGGGCTGAAGATCAATCCAGCTGCACTACAAAGCCTTTCATGGGCAGCAGAGGCAGGCAGGCCTCTTACATTCTTTCCCTGTGAAACGTTTTCTTAAACTTTAGTTCCTATAGTAGCATTTTAGTTCCAATAGCTGACATGGAGGAGAAACTGATTGCAGCCGTTGCTGACTTTCCTGTCCTGTACGACGCATCCCTGTCCATTTACAGGCACGTTAACAATTTAAAAAAGATGCATGCAGGCAGATCTCCGAGATTTTTGGGATGAGTGGTGAGGTTTAATCAAGTGAATGGCAAATGTAAGCAGTTGTCAATGATGCTAGTTAAAATTCCTCATGAACAGTACACAGCCTATGTGAATGACTATGAGCAAGACTTCTTTTTCTTATGAGTGCATCAGCTAAAATTAAACCGTTCACATAAAAATCACTTGCGGCAGCGTTGTCTACGCGCTTTGGGCTGCATGGTAAAACGGTTGTGTTTGAAGCAAGATCACACTATCCATCCATCCATCCATCCATCCGTCCATTATCCAAACCGCTTATCCTGCTCTCAGGGTCACAGGGATGCAGTCACTGGACAGCAGGCGGGGAGACACCCTGGACAGGCCGCCAGACCATCACAGGGCCGACACACCCACACCCACATCCACATCCACACCCACACCCACATCCACACACACTTAGGGACAATGTAATATGGCCGATTCACCTGACCTACATGTCTTTGGACTGTGGGAGGAAACCAGAGCCCCCAGAGGAAACCCACACAGACACGGGGAGAACGTGCAAACTCCACACAGAGGACGACCCGGGACGACCTCCAAGGTTGGACTACCCCGGGGCTCGATCCCAGGACTTTCTTGCTTTGAGGCGACCGCACTAACCCCTGTGCCACCGTGCCGCCAAGATCGCGCTATTGATAGGAAAATAAATTCCTTCCAAAACATATTTTTCAGTGGGAAGGCACCTGATTTGTGGGTTCATGCATATATTGGACGCTATAGTAACAGGCCTGCCTTTAAGAAAATACAAACACACAACTCCACATGAGTAGAACCAAGACAATGTAAATATAACATAAATGAAAATAAAATAGAATATATATTTATAGTATTTATTAGTATATACATTTTTTTTAAAAACTGATACATCTCCTGTCAATGAGTTTGTAGCCCACGTCCTCAAAACTATGTTAGCAGGGCCCACAAGCTGGCTGCAGCCAGCAGCAGCGACACAGCGGCTTGGCGACATACAGCCATACTGTCTCTGCCACTGTGAGCGCCGGGTAACGAGAACCTTCATAGAAATGTAGTGGACTCAAAAGTACAATATTTGTCATTCAAATGCAGTGGAGTAAAAGTCATAAGTTTTCAAAAAAATCAATACTCAAGTAAAGTACAGATACTCGAAAAATGTACTTAAGTACAGTACTCTAGTAAATGAACTTCGTTACTGTCCACCCCTGCTTATGTAACAGATGTGGATTGGGCATGAAAAGTGACTATGCAAGGGGTTGTTTCCCAGCACGTATTTGCTCCTGCAGAAGACAAACACAACACACATGAGGTGCCTTCTGGTCCCCTCTGCACATCCATCCTAACCCTAACCCTAACCCCAGCAATGCAAAACGGCACTGTCAGGTTTCATTCTCACATTCATTCTCACAACAACTCGTTCCTCTTCAAAACTTAAATTGAACCATGAAAACATGGTACATGAAAAATAAATATCCATCCATCCATTATCTGCACCACTTATCCTGCTCTCAGGGTGGTGGGGATGCTGGAGCCTATCCCAGCAGTCACTGGGCAGCAGGCGGGGAGACACCCTGGACAAGCCACCAGGTCGTCACAGGGCATTTCACCATGAGAAATACACAAAAGCAAAAACAGTGCCCCCCCGTGGGCAAAGTAAAAGGTGCATGGGGGTTGCCTTACTAAACAGAGACAACGAAATTATAATATTTAACAAGGAAAACACATACCCGCAGAAGACAAACACAACACACATGAGCTGCCTTCTGGTCCCCTCTGCACATCCACTCCTAAACATGCACAATAACAGAGTTTACACGAAGAAATGGGCGCTAAACTCTGCGGCGCTACGTTGATCACATGGTACAGGTCTGCCTGCTGTAGAGTTAAATGAAAAATGTCTACAAAACTTATATTAACGGTCAAAACAACACTAAACAACTAGGTAACGTCAAAGTATTAACAGCAAACAATATGCATTAAATGCTACAACATAAACAGCTCCATTGCCAAGGAAAACAATAAAATAGCGCGGCAGTAGAAACTCAGGAGGTACAAAAAGGCACTGTGAGGAGGAGGCTGGGGGGCTACGGAAATTCAGGAGGTATAAAAAGGCACTGACAGGAGGAGGCGGGGGGGTATGGAAACTCAGGAGGTACAAAAAGTCACTGTGAGAAGGAGGCGGGGGGCTACGGAAACTCAGGAGGTACAAAAAGGCACTGTGAGGAGAAGGCGGGGTCTACAGAAACTCAGGAGGTACAAAAGGGCACTGTGAGGAGGAGGCAGGGGGCTACGGAATCTCAGGAGGTACAAAAAGGCACTGTGAGGAGGAGGCAGGAAGGGGAGGGTAGGTCACTACGGAAACCCAGGAGGTACAAAAAGGCACTGTGAGGAGAAGGCGGGGTCTACAGAAACTCAGGAGGTACAAAAAGGCACTGTGAGGAGGAGGCGGGGGGCTACGGAATCTCAGGAGGTACAAAAAAAGTACTGTGAGGAGGAGGCAGGGAGAGGGGGATCTCTACGGAAACCCAGGAGGTACAAAAAGGCAAGGTGCAGTATGGTGATTTCCACAGGAATCATTAAAAATAACAGTAAATAAAAGTTACTCAATAAGATAAAATTCACAAACACTACCTGGAAATAAGAATTATTAAACCACATTTTTAAGCCCGTTACACTTAACAGGCGGTAAGCATCTCATGAATATTGAAGACATATGTAACCCCCTTTTCACTGGCGGGCAACGCCAAGCACATTTAAACAAGACAAAAGCCTAATGCTACCAGTTACTAAAGTGTTGCAATACAAACCAATGGCGCAACAGGATCCTGAGTTCTCAGCGGTGGAATGGTGAGCTGGCTGAACCACCTGTGTACTAGTAGGCTAGTGCCCTAATGACAATATTAGTGATAAATGATAATAGAGATAATTAACCAATATAATAATCAGTTTAGTAGCGCGGTGCCTCCACTGTGAAAATACTACACTTACCTAAGGCGGCTAGTGAATGGTATATCTTCCCAGAATGAAACAACATGTGAATCAGTTATACTAGTGGTGAATGCAGATCTTACAACCCTGCTGTGTGCTGAATTACTGTACAAGCTTATTACCAGCACTCTAAAAGTAACCTAGGCTTTGCATAAGCGGAGATGAGCTGCCGATACACCCGAAATATAATTAATAATAATAGCATTTATTTGATAATAATGAGAGAGAGAGAGAGAGAACCACACGAGTGTAGTATAGTTGATTAGATAAGCAAAGCCAAAGAGCTGCCTGAGACCCAGGTTCAAGCTAGCTGTAGCTTTTAGCCCGAGTAGCGTTCCAGGCTACTGTTAGTAGCACTAGCTGTGAATCGCACTGCTTAACACCCAATGAACAATAGCAATATGCTTAAATCGATAACTGATTATTGACATCGGTACATTAATTGGAATTACACAGGGTGTGACAACCGGTCACAATAAACAGGAAGAAAAGTATCAAAAGAACACAAAAAGACCCCCGGCGCTTTCCGTTGGGGCCCAGACAGAGGAGTGTGTGTGGTGTGTGTGTGTGCGTGTGTGTGTGTGTGTGTGTGTGTGTGTGTGTGTGTGTGTGAGTATAAATGCAGTTTCAGGTTGCTCACAACCCATCGCTCCCTCGGCCGGGAGGCGGTGTGCAGTCCAGAGGATGGAAGGCGTCGGCTCCCCGGTAGCGTCCTCAGCCGCAAGATGGCCGCAGGTTGCAGTGATCAGAAAACCCCTGGTGAAGATGGTGGTCCTCCGGTGGGCCCAGCGCCGGAGAGCGGATGAAGCGAGTCCTCTTTGGACAGCAGACAGGTCCCGGGAATGGAGCAGAGCGGCTCCCCTAGTTAGCTCACCGTCCAGCGCAGCCCGATGACTCCTGGCTAGCCTCCACAACTCTAGTCGGCTAGCTAACACACTAGCACTGGATGCTAAAGCCACTTAGCTAGCTAGCTGCTACACTGGCTAAAGGGCATAGACAAAATAACCGTAATACTAAAAAAACAACCCCACCAGCCAGCATACGACCGCGGGCCAACCGCAACACTCCTGAGCTCCAAGGCGGGCCTAGTACCCGGGCCGTGTATAAAGTCTCCGCGGAACGGGTACTGAGACGGAGCAGCAGAAAATGGACGTCTCTCCGGGGAGTACTGGCTTGGACTACGCCTCCTCCCTCTCCGTGAGGAGAGAGAATGTGGCCATCCTCGCGATTTCGCGGGCATAATAACTTTACACAATATCATTGGATGATAACAAAATTCAAATAAAAATACAAAGAGCAAATACATTTCATTGGTTTACATGTTTAGAAACTTATAAGAACATAGGAAAGGCTTAAGACACAAAGCGTGCTGGTAAATGAAGTACTGTAGAGCCGAAGGAACGGAGAAGACCGTAGGTTCACACTTTAGCCGTGTAGGCAACTTTCTTTAATCCACGGTAAATCAGAGAGCAACCAAACCACAGCTCGACTGAGCGGAGGTGGCAAGAATAATCAGAAAACTGGCTGGACAACCATAACTTAACCCTGCGTTAACCTGCCAGGGCAACCATGACTTAACCCTTAGTTCCTGGGTTGAATTCTGTCCCCAATACGTGTCCACCACATGAGCCCCCCCAGAATTCGCCCTAGTAATCGAAGTCAGGCAGGCGCGGGGGGACAACAGGCCGTCCGCGGCGGCTCCGGATAACAGGGGCCGGAGTGTCTCTGGGAGGCATTGACGCGGGCCTGTGGAGGTCGGCCTGAGGAGCAGAAGAGGCAGCTCGGGCCTCCACGGGGGGAGGAGGCGGAGCCGGGGGACGACCGCGACGAGGAGGTTGGGCTAACTCCAACGGCTGCGTCAAGTCCAGGTGTGCGGGTTTAACTCGGTCCACTGAAACATGCTCGGCCGTGCCCCCAAAATCCACCACCAGGTGCTTAGTTCCCCGTTCCAGGACGCGGAAGGGGCCGTCATAAGGGGGTTGCAGAGGGGGGCGGTGTGCGTCGTGACGGATGAACACGTAGTCTGCTGACTGCAGACCTGGGGGCACCTGGGACACCGGCGCGCCGTGTTGGGCGGTAGGGACGGGTGTGAAAGCTCTGACCCCGTCCAGCAAGGAGGCTCGTTGGTCCACAGCTGACCAGGGACGCGTTGCATTGGGCATGAAATCGCCTGGGACTCGCAGCGGCGTGCCGTACACCAGCTCCGCAGAGGAGGCTTGTAGGTCTTCCTTCGGGGCGGTCCGCAGGCCCAGCATGACCCATGGGAGCTTGTCGACCCAGTTGCAGTCCTTGAGAGTAGCCCGAAGCGCAGCCTTCATGGACCGGTGGAAGCGCTCACATAGGCCGTTCGCCTGAGGGTGGTAGGCGGTAGTGCGATGAAGCTTGACGCCCAGAGCCTCACCCACAGCACTCCATAGCTCTGAGGTAAACTGTGGCCCGCGGTCAGATGAAAGGTCGGAAGGCGTACCGAAACGTGAGACCCACGACCCAATAAAAGCCCGGGCCACATCAGCAGACGTCGTGGATGCCAGGGGAACAGCTTCAGGCCAGCGCGTAGTCCTGTCCACCACAGTGAAGAGGTAGGTGAACCCATGGGAGGGGGGTAGGGGACCAACCAGGTCGACGTGGACATGGTCAAATCGTCTCTCCGGCACTGCGAAGCGTTCCAGGGGCGCCTTAATGTGGCGGTGTATCTTAGCCCGCTGACAGGCAACACACGAGTCGGCCCACGCTTTCACGTCTCTCTTAAGTCCCTCCCACACAAACTTAGCAGAGGTCAGGCGCACGGATGGCTTACCGCCTGGATGAGAGAGGCCGTGCACAGCTTCAAATACGGGGCGTCTCCAGCTGTGCGGGACGATGGGCCTGGGCTGTCCTGTGGAGACGTCACACAGGAGGGTGGCACCTGTGTCGCTGAAAGGAACGTCCTGCAGGCGGAGCCCCGTGTCGGAGGCCCGGAGACGGAGGATGCTCGGGTCCGTGGCCTGGTCAACGGCCATCTGTGCATAGTCAAGGCCTAGGTGGACCGCTCCAATCACTGCCCTAGAGAGGCAGTCAGCTACCTGGTTAGACTTACCAGCGACGTGCTGGATGTCGGTAGTGAATTCCGAAATGTAGGAGAGTTGTCGCTGCTGGCGAGCGGACCATGGCTCGGCCGTCTTGGACATGGCAAACGTGAGGGGCTTGTGGTCCACGTACGCAGTAAACTCGCGGCCCTCTAGCAGGAAACGGAAATGCCGGACAGCGAGCCAGAGACCGAGGAGTTCCCTGTCAAAAGTACTATACTTGCGCTCTCGGGGTGTAAGCTGGCGACTGAAAAAGGCCAAAGGCTGCCAAGCCCCCCCCACCCACTGTTCGTGAACCGCACCAACAGCATAGTCCGATGCATCCGTGGTTATGGAAATAGGCGCTGTAGGTGAAGGATGCGCTAGCAGGGTAGCCTGGGAGAGCGCAGCTTTAGTCTCGGTGAACGCACGGTCCCGCTCTGCTGTCCAGTCGACCGCCTGGTTGGGGGACATGCCTTTCAGCGCCTCGTACAGTGGCCGGATGATAAAGGCGGCTCGAGGAATGAAGCGGTGGTAGAATGTCACCATCCCGATGAACTCCCTGAGCGCACGAGCTGTTTGGGGGCGCGGAAAGGCCGCCACCGCTTCCACCTTTGAGGGCAGGGGGACTGCCCCGTCCCCAGTGATGCGATGCCCGAGGAAATCAATGGCTGTCAGCCCGAACCGGCACTTCGCCGGGTTGACGATCAGCCCATGCTGGCTGAGGCGTGTGAAGAGGGCATGAAGATGGGACAGGTGTTCTTCCTTGGAGGCGCTGGCGATGAGTATGTCGTCCAAATAGACGAAGAGGAAAGGAAGGCCACGGAGCACTGAATCCATCAGCCGCTGAAAGGACTGGGCCGCGTTTTTGAGTCCAAATGGCATTCGTAGGAATTCAAATAGGCCGAATGGGGTAGTCACCGCTGTCTTGGGGATATCTGAGGGGTGCACGGGAACTTGATGATAACCACGGACCAGGTCGACTTTTGAGAAGACGCATTTGCCAGACAGGTTTGCAGAAAAGTCCTGGATATGCGGGACAGGATAGCGGTCGGGCGTGGTGGCGTCATTTAGTCGGCGGTAGTCCCCGCATGGGCGCCAACCTCCATCAGGCTTAGCGACGATGTGGAGTGGGGACGCCCACGGGCTGTCAGAGCGGCGGATGATCCCCATGCGTTCCAGGTGCTCGAACTCAGACTTGGCAATGGCGAGTTTGGCGGGGTCGAGACGCCTGGCTCTGGCGTAGACCGGGGGCCCCTTCGTAGCAATGTGATGCTCCACCCCATGCTTAGCGGTGGGTGCAGAGAAGGTAGGCTGGGTGAGGTCAGGGAACTCAGCGAGGAGGCGGGTGAACTTGTCTGCCTCTGAGAGAGAGTTGGCTAGACCTGCATAGGCCGCTTCCCTCCGCGTACATGCGAAGGAGGAGAAGGTTAAGGCATCGACCAGACGGCTGTTCTGAATGTCCACTAGCAAACCGTAAGCGCACAAAAAATCAGCTCCGAGGAGGGGAAGCGTTACATTGGCCATGACGAACTCCCACGTGAAACGTTGTCCACCAAAACACAGTTCTACAGACCGCACGCCGTAGGTGTGGATAGGGCTGCCGTCAGCCGTCGCCAACTGGGGGCCCCGCTCCCCGCCCATGATGTCGACGTCAGTAGCAGGGAGCACGCTTCTCTGTGCGCCCGTGTCACAAAGAAATCGCCGACCGGAGATGGTGTCGAGGATGAAGAGTAACCTGCTCGTATCGCCAACACTCATGGCCACTACTGAGTGTTGGCCCTCTCGTTTCCCGTCGGCCTGTAGTTGCAGGGGGAACGGCACCGTTTAGCTTTCGCACCAAATCGAGCGTGGTACATACAGAGTCCAGAGGGCTTGTAGCGGTCTGATGCTGTGGCGCCACCGTCGGGCCACGCCCGCGATGTCGGCGGGGGGCCAGTGAAGGTAGGAGCCAGCACCCCGGCATGGGAGGAACGTTGTGTAGCGACGAAGAATCGGTCAGCCTCCTTTGCCAGCTCACGGGGATCAGTGATGGTGGAGTTAGCGAGCGCAGTCTGGACGTGGGGCGGCATGTTGCGCAGAAACAGCTCCATAAACAGGAAACATGGCTTTTCTTGACCCAGTAGGTTTAACATCCTGCTCATTAGCTCCGATGGTTTGCCATCTCCCAAGCCCTGAATTGCGAAGAGGCGACGTGCTCTCTCCGTTGTTGACAGTTCAAAAGTTTCAAGGAGGAGATGTTTAAGTGCGGCGTATTTACCATCGGCCGGTGGGTTGGTTATGAAACCGCTTATCCTGGAAGCCGTAGCGCACCCCAGCGCTGCCAATACGTAGTAGTACCTGGTCTCGTCTGCTGTTATGTCTCTGAGCGCGAACTGTGCCTCAGCCTGCGCGAACCATGTAGCCGCGGAAGACTCCCAAAACTCCGGCAGTTTAATTGCAACGGCGTTCGTAGCCATAATGTGTGTGGTTTCAGAAAACTTATCCGAAAACCGACGTCGGGGTCACCAGTGTAGAGCCGAAGGAACGGAGAAGACCGTAGGTTCACACTTTAGCCGTGTAGGCAACTTTCTTTAATCCACGGTAAATCAGAGAGCAACCAAACCACAGCTCGACTGAGCGGAGGTGGCAAGAATAATCAGAAAACTGGCTGGACAACCATAACTTAACCCTGCGTTAACCTGCCAGGGCAACCATGACTTAACCCTTAGTTCCTGGGTTGAATTCTGTCCCCAATACGTGTCCACCACAGTACCACAAATTATGTACAGTAAGCAGTATGCTAAACAGTACAATGTCATAACATATGTATTACAATAAACAGTACTATACTAGGCCTCTATTTACATCCTAGGGACCTAGGTTTTACAGGTCCTTACACTTATCATATGATAAATATCCCATCAATATTTAAGACATGTAAGTATCTCATTAACATTTAAAACATCATATCATAAATATCTCATTAACATTTAAAACATCATATGATAAGTATCTCATGAATATTTGAGTCATATAGTATAAGCATCTCATGAATATCTATGACATAGCATATGATAAGTATCTCATGAATATTTAAGACAGCATATGATAAGTATCTCGTGAATATCTATGACATAGCATATATGATAAGTATCTCGTGAATATTTAAGTCATATAATATGATAAGTATATCATGAATATCTATGACATAGCATATGATAAGTATCTCATGCATATCTATGACATAGCATATGATAAGTATTCCATGAATATCTATGACATAGCATATGATAAGTATCTCATGAATATTTAAGTCATATAACAAGTATCTCATGAATATTTAAGACATAGCATATGATAAGCATCTCATGAATATTTAAGACCTATCATATGATAAGTATCTCATGAATATATATGACATAGCATATATGATAAGCATCTCGTGAATATCTATGACATAGCATATGATAAGTATCTCGTGAATATCTAAGACATAGCATATATGATAAGTATCTCGTGAATATCTATGACATAGCCTATGATAAGTATCTCGTGAATATCTAAGACATAGCATATATGATAAGTATCTCGTGAATATCTAAGACATAGCATATATGATAAGTATCTCGTGAGTATTTGAGACATAGCATATGATACGATATGATACATATGGTACACATGGCATGGCGGTGTTTCTGGTGAATCTTACTGCGGCGTCTGTGTTGCAGATCAGGAAGAACGACACGCTCCCTCTGGACATGGCGCCTGACTCCATCGACGACATGTACGACGGCTGCCGCTCCGAGTCCGCGGCCATGGTGGACCAGCTCGGCGTGCTCGAGTGGCACCGCAACATAAACTTCAGTCTAGCTTGGGCTGGAGCGCAAGAAAAGGCCAAGAAACCAGTCCACGGACATTTGGGATGGGACCACGCCACGGCTATACACATAATGACGGATACCAACCTGCACACGGTCCGACAAGACTTCAAGACAGCGGTGCAGACGGGAAAACGGAAGTACAAGACGTCCGGATTCCGATACCATTACCTCTACTTCCAGCTGACGGACGCCCTTCGCGTCCTGAGGCAGAACCAGACATTGTGCAGGACCACCTACTTAAGGAAAGGGAAATACTTCGATCTGGGGGTTGTTGACAAAACGATGCGTCTCGGCGCCTTCACCTTGAGCACTTCAAGCAAACACCTGGTCGGTTTACTTGGGGGTGTCTCTTGTTTTGAGATCTGCACCTGTTTCGGCGCAGAGATAACTTATTACTCTGCTACGGACCAGGACAGGCAGGTGCTGATACCCCCATATGAGGTTTTCAGAGTCACTGACGTCCTTCTAGAAACTCAGGGGTGTAAAGTGTTGTACAAACTACAGAGTACTGAAACACCCAGGAGTGATTTAAATTGTAAATTAACCACAAGCAGATTAAAGGCATATTTCATAGCCGTCTCTGGGCAGGAGAAGGGAACTGGCTTCGTGATCGTGTCCATGTGTTTACTGATACTGTTGGCTTTAAGCTCCCTTATCCTTACAAAACGCAGGCAGAAACGATTTGTGGCAGTGGTTTTGGGGACTCTGTTGGTGTTTATGGTCATTGTGGTTTCACGGAGGACATGGAGGTGGCTAAATCAAGGATGAAATCTGTGTTTGACCGGTGGGTTACTTAAAACCTTCCACTAAGAGAATTTTGTTTAGTTGAATTAAAGGAGGGCCTTATCACTGCAGTATCAAAATGTGGGTCACGGGGTCTGTTCAAGACTTCTCAAGGTAGCTCTGGTAGCTTCAATATTCAAACCTTACACATCTTTTTTTTTTAAAATTATACGTAGATATCTGACCACTGACATTTATTCAGCAATGTAGAGCCACCTTAATCTTGCAGCAGTATACCCAGCTCCTTCAGAATAAAATGTTAGCAAGAGCAAGTTAGCAACTCCCGTAACTTGGCAACCCGTTACGTTGGCCCATTTGAAATGGAAAAGGTCATCAACCCCACTGCAGTGAGGCTTAAGTTGCCCCCCTTTATGAAGATTCACCCCACATTCGATGTGTCCCTTCTCAAGCCTGTCCCCATCCAGCTACCGCTCCTCCTCCTCCTCGGCTCACCATTGATCCCCTGGCCTATACAGCCCAGCGGCTCCTGGATGTGCTCCGCTGAGGTCGAGGGATTCAATATCTTGTGGATTGGAAAGGATATGGCCCAGAAAAGCGGTCTTGGTTCCCACCACGCAACATACTGGATCCCACCATCATTCGTGACTTCCACTGGAGGCATCCTGACAAGTCATGTGGGCCACCAGGAGGCACCCATTTAAGGGGAGGGGGGGGGGTCCAATCACGGCTCTGGCTGTGACTCTAGATTTTCTTTATGTTTCTCTTTCTCCCTACCTCCCTTGTTTCTCCTCCTCCCCTGTCTGTCAGTGTGGGTGTGAGTGTGTGGTGTGGATGTGGGTCACTCTTTCCCCCCTGGCACTCACTTCACCTCCTCACTTGTCTGCAATCTACTCCTCAGTGCTCCAAGATAAGAACCCCGGCTCTCCTTCCACTCACCGCCAAACTGTTCAGCCTGCTTATGTGGTAACAACTCTCTGGGCCACTCTAGGACCAGTTGCTTGAGTATATTTTTCCTAACTTGCCTTGTCTACATTTCCTCGTGCCGGCCAGTCTCACCGTGTGTCTTCCGGTGTTCAGGATTCCCCCGTGTCCTCTGCCCACCCACACCATGCCTGCCTGCCTGCCTGCTTCGCCAGCTCACTGGAATGCCGGCTCGTCTGCTCAGCCTGGCCTCACCTTTCCATACGGTCTCCCTGGACAGCCTTTCCAACCAGCCAACCATCCACACGTTCACCAACTACTGGAGTCTACAATAAACTTTCATCTTTACCTTTAACCTAGACCCTGTTTACACTTGGTTTTAAAACGTGTTTTGGGTGATCGGATCACAAGTGGACAGCGAGACACGTCGCCGTTTACACCCGTGTCTGTCACGTGTCTCCAAATGCGTCCTGCTGACCACTTGTGATCAGATTTCGTTACTCCGAAGAAGAAGAAGATTTCCTGTTACCTTCTTGTCGGGGACACATCAGGACGCATTAGCGTTTACACTACAAAAGACATGTGGTCCAATGCGTCCCAGACCACCTCGTCAAGTGGTCTGAGTAACCGGTTCACAAAACGTGTAGTTGGTGGTTTACACTTGCATTTAGCGCTGTCCACTTGTGATCCGGTAGCAAAAAAACACATTTTCAAACCAAGTGTAAACGAGGTCCAAGTGTCTGTATCTGCTTTTGGGTCCAAAGAAAACCAAAGCATGGCATGTGTATATTGCTTGTTTTGATAGGAACAGTATGAATGAGGATCTTGTTTCTAGGAATAGATAGGCCTACAATGTGATTGTTCACAGCTTAGCGCATGTTTTCAGTTAAGCTGATTTGAATGTTGAAGTGTAAGTAGGTTCATAGTCTGTTTTGATGTTTTTGTCCTTTTAGAAATGAAACGCTCGACCATCTATGTGGTCTGGTAGACCTGGTACCTTAAATGATTGATTGAACATGTCTAACAAGTGGACACACACACACACACACACAGAACAATGCCCATACTTGAGCAGTGTTAATGAAAAGCAAGTTGAGATATATTTTACTATTACAAAATCTTTTTAGGGAATAAAAGAGAAATACTTAGCTGAACCAGTATTCTCTGCAGCTGTATTTCGGGGTTTGTTGAGGCTTGACTGTCAGTTTCCCTTACACATGTGAGCTTGCATGGAGGGTCAGTTTTGCTCTGTGTCTGTTAGCTCCCATTTGGCCGTTTCTCTTGCAAATGATGCAGTTTCTCAGGCGAACCAAGAGGAGCGAATCTGCAGAGAACAAACCTGTCCTGTGGTTGACTGTCAAACAAACAAATAAACTGCAATGAGCTTTTATACATGTGTATTCAAATCCCTAATTGATATACTTTTTTCTTGAACATAGTGGTCTATTCCGTTGCCTACCAACATGGGCATCGCCTGTTCGAATCCCCGTGTTACCTCCAGCTTGGTGGGTGGGGAGCTGGATGTGGGTATGTGTCCTGATCGCTGCACTAGCGCCTCCTCTGGTCGGTTGAGCGCCTGTTTGGGGGGGGGTAACTGGGGAGAATAGCGTGATCCTCCCACGCGTTACGTCCCCCTGGTGAAACTCCTCACTGTCAGGTGAAAAGAAGCGGCTGGTGACTCCACATGTATGGGAGGAGACATGTGGTAGTCTGCAGCCCTCCTGGATCAGCAGAGGGGGTGGAGCAGAGACCGGGACGACTCGGGAGAGTGGGGTAACTGGCCAGGTACTTCTTTCTTTTTTCTTTTTTTTTTACCGACAAACCTTCAAATATACAGACATTACGGACACGTGCTCAGCAAGAGTATAAAAACGGGTAAGAACCGCACAAAAGGATAAAATACAAGATAAGTAAGAAGACAAAAATGAACAGTAATGAACATAAAACTAGGAGAAAGAACTTGTATCATAAACATCACATTCCAGTCATTTAGCCGACGCTTTTATCCAAAGCGACTGACAATAAGGGCCTCATTTAACGTAGGAGATCAGGAGAACTACTAGCCATCAGAGGTCATAAGTGCATCTAAACAAGCATCTAAGGGCAAAACCAGTACTAAAGTAAAAGAGCAAGAAAGAGGTTTTTGTTTTTTTTAAATGAGTGAATACAATAAGTGCTAAGAACAAGTAACAGGGTAGTAGTTCTTGGAGAGGTGAGTTTTCAACCTGCGCTGAAAGATGGGCAGCGACTCCACTGTCCTGACATCAGTGGGGAGTTCATTCCACCACTGTGGGGCCAGGACAGAACCGAGCCGGGACCGGGTCGATCGGCAGCAGGGACCTCTGAGCGACGGGGCAACCGGGCGTGCCGAGGCAGCAGAGCGAAGTGGTCGGGCGGGGGTGTAGGGCTTGACCATGGCCTGGAGATAGGAAGGAGCTGTTCCTTTCACTGCCCTGTAGGCCAGCACCAGAGTCTTAAACTGGATGTGAGCAGCTCCTGGGAGCCAGCGTAGGGACATGAGAAGGGGAGGTGTGTGGGAGAACTTAGGGTGGTTGAACACCAGATGAGCTGCAGCTTTCTGAACAAGCTCCAGAGGTCTGATGGCCAACGCCGGGGCGCCAGCAAGGAGGGAGTTGCCGTAGTCCAGCCGGGAGATGACCAGAGCCCGGATGAGCACCTGTGCCATCTCGTCGGTGAGGAATGGGAGAATCCTCCTGATGTTATAGAGGAGAAATCTGCAGGAGCGAGCAACCGATGTAGTGTTTTCAGCAAACAACAGTTGGTCATCCAGGATCACATCCAGATTCCTCACAGTCCGAGTTGGCGCCACCACGGTGTTGTCATGGTGATGGCCAGGTCTCGGTGTGGACAACCTTTCCCCGGGAGGAACATCAGCTCTGTCTTGTCCAGACTGAGCTTCAGGTGGTGTGTCGCCATCCACTCCGAGATGTCAGTCAAGCACACAGCAATGTGTGTCTCTACTTGTGTGTCAGAGGGAGGGAAGGACAAGATCAGCTGGGTGTGATCGGCATAACAATGGTAAGAGAAGTCATGCGAGCGAATAACAGAACCCAGGGATGTCGTGTACAGGGAGAACAGTTCCAGAGTCTTAACATACTCTAAACCCACCTAACAATCCAGAAAAATTGGCGGTGATTTTTGTTATTCTGTATTTATGCATGTGAAATTTACCATATAGGATGAACAAGTTTACAATGAATTCAATGTTATTTTTATCGTGTTCAAAACGCCTTCTTTACATCCAACTGTAACGACTGCAATGTCCTGCCACCTCCCAAGGATAGAGGGGAACACAACCCAGCCAGGGCCAGAGCTGTCCTGCAGCAGACAAGAGGAAACACCACACGGACGCCAAGAGAGGTGCGAAACCTCCCCAGGCCACAGCTGGTGATGAAGTTCGGGTACGCAAGCCTTTCCACGTGGCAAAGGGAGAGAGACAGGACACTGGCCGCTTGTCCGTGCAGCAACAGACTGGGCTGAGCACCTTCATTCCGAGCAAAGGGAAAAGGTGGAATGCAGCATGTCCTTCTCTCTGGCCAGAGAAACCAGAGGCGTTACGGCGGCTGGTACAGCTGAGGAAAACCTCAGCCCAGCAGAGACGTCAGCAAGACAAACAGCTCATCAGAGAGAGAGAGAGAGAGAGAGAGAGAGAGAGAGACAACTATCAGCTTGAACAAAAGACTATGTGATGACATAGGTCGAAGCTTAAAACAAGAAGACATGTAAAGGGTGTAGGCGGATTGCTGCCCGATGAAAAACAAGTGCAACTAAAGGGAAAAGACATGGAGTACAATGCAATTGTGAATTGGAGTTGAGGTGGCAGTAATGTGAATTTTAGTTAGTACGTTAGAGTGTTTTGAGTATTATATATGACGCACTTTCAGTTGCACTTTTAAGGTAAGGCTTACTTGAAGTACCGTGGAGAATTTAAGTTGGTTACTGACACCTCATGTTTTCAGATATTTTCATTCATGTATTCAGATGTTTATGAGCATGGAACAGTAAGTTGCCTCATAACGTTACATTACAGACGGACAAGGTTTAAGGCCGCTTAGGCTAAGATCAGTCATAATCAGATAGTAGTATTTCCATGAGTAATGGTGGAGATGTTGATTTTGTGACACTACATTCCATGGCCACTGGGCGGCGCCGTGAGAAGATGAATGGCGGAGACCGGAGAGGGACCGCTGTAAGGGAACAGAAGAAGAACAAGCATCGCGAGGACCGGAAGTTGGATGAAAGCGACGTGTGGCTAAATAAAGCTAAATAACGCTCGTTCGTCTCCTGTCATTCCTCACCAGCACAACAGCGGAACGTCAACAACCCCTCAGGCTGCAGTTAGTGCACATCAGGGGGCATCGCCACCTAGTGGCGGCAGATGAAGCAGCACGCAGCTTTAGCTGACCGTGATTCCCCAAAATCCGTCTTATGTCCCTTGAATGACATAAGAAAACAAGTCCTGATCATGGCCTCTAGCGTGTTAGAAGACTAGACTAATACTTTATGTCTATCTCTGCGCAGATGAAGCGGATTATTAAACCGTTATAAAGAACCGTACTGACTACCGAACTTCTGCTGGAGGGGAAATGCAGCCTCCGTTTATTCGGTCGTTTTGGGAGAAGAAGAAAATGAACAGCGTCTCAGTGACGTAATCAATCCGCGCATGCAAGCACAACACCGCCCACTTGTGGACAAACAAAGTCATCACTGACTGTAAACAAAATAATAGGGCACAGTAACACAGTCATACAAATACACTGGTGTCATATCTCAACACTCCCACTTATGAATCATGTGCTTACTGTATACCTTTTCATATTCATAGAACAAAATGAAAAGAAACTTGGTATAACCCATACCACTCAGATTTCACACACCAAACATTGCCTTAGCAAATGTCTTCAGTTTTACCTTGGATGCGGGCTTCGTCATTACATCCGCAACCATTTCGTCTGTAGGGCAATACACCAATGACATCCTTTCCTCTCTTATGGTAGACCTTATAAAGTGGTATTTGATATCCACATGTTTGCAGCGTTGCCTACACACCGGGTTCTTCGCTAAAGCTATTGTCCCCTGGTTGTCCTCATAAACCACTGTTCTCATTTATTCATATGAATCAATACCTCCCTGTAACTGTTCAACATAAATACATTCCTGGATGGCTCAAGCCAGAGCCATATACTCCGCCTCGCACGTAGAAAGTGCCACAGTAGCTTGTTTCTTGGCTTTCCAAGAGATAAGTGCACTTCCCCTGCTCATGCTCACACAGTAACCTGATGTGCTGCGTCTATCCGCAGTATCTGAAGCCCAGTCGGCATCACTATATGCCTGTAAGCCAAGCTTCTCGTCGCTCTTCCTGTAACAGAGCTGTTTGTCTGTGGTGCCCTTAAGGTAACGAAACACATGTTTTACTGTCACCCATTGCTCTTCAGTAGGCTCTGCAAAATGCTGAGATAGCTTGCTCACAACAAAACATAAATCTGGACGTGTAAATGTAGCTAAGTATATTAGACTCCCGACCAGCTCTCTGTACTTTTTCACATCTAACATTTTTGGTGCATCTTCTGAGTAGTCTAATTTCTGCTTAATCGCATACACCCACCTTCCTCCCACTGTTTTCTTGCCCTCTGGCAATTTCATAAGGGTGAATGTTTTGTTGTCTCTTAGAGACTCCATTTCCTCGTCCATTGCCCTGGACCACTTTTCTGACTCTGGCGATTCCATGGCCTCTTTAAAGGTCAGAGGGACACCGCACACTGCCCTGTATGCATAATCTATAGTAGTGAGTGAGCTGTCATCACTGTCGCCCTGAATATAGTCAATCAGGTATCTCGGAGGGTTGCGTTCCCTTTGGGGGTACCTCCCACTGGCTGAGGCTTGTGACGTCACCCTTGGGTGCTCCTCATCATCATCCTCGGGTGCTGACTGTACCGTCAGTCTGTACATTTTTCTGTACTCTAGGCTGAGTTGCAGCTGTCTCAACAGACTTTCTCTCTCTTACCCAGTCTTCTGGGTGCAGACCTGGTGTCTGAGTCTCATTTTCACTAGTTGCCTTGTGTACAAACTTAACTAGTCTGTGTTTCTGTACTTTCTCTTGGTCAGGGTAGTAGATTAGGTAGGCCGGGCTGTTCTTGTCGTGTCCTACAAAACGCCCCCTCTCACATCTAGAATCTAACTTTCCCTTGTCCTGCTGGTAAGCATAGCATTCTGTCCCGAACTTTTGCATTCTAGCCATGTTGCACTTTTTTCCTGTCATTGCCGTGTATGGCGTAGTGCCTGTGTGCTTGTTGAAGCATCTGTTTCTGGTGTGGGCTGCCTCCTGTACAGCATAATGCCAGAGGCTCTTTGGTAGACCACTATCTATTAGCATACACCTTGCCATCTCGAATAGTGTGCGTCCTTCTCTCTCTGCAACGCCATTTTGATGGGGAGAGTATGGGCAGGACGTCTCATGTCTTATTTTGTTCTGTCTCAACAGGGTTTGAAACTCCTTGCCTGTAAACTCAGTTCCGTTATCCGACCTTATGCATTTCACTGTCCCATACGGAGCTACATCTGCCAGAAATTTCTCGGTCGCTTGCACTGTGTCACTCTTTGTTTTTAAGAAATAAACACACACAGCCCCTGTGCACACATCTGTAAATGATTGCATGTACCTGAAACCATTAATGGACTCGTTTGCCACAGGACCGGCTAAATCAGTGTTTACCAACTCCAGTGGTGTCTTGGCTTTGTCTGTAGATTTCCTGTTCCTGTTTTGGGTAAACTTCCCTTCTATGCATACTGCACACTCTTTGTCAGGTTTACACAATTTACCCTTTATATGCATACCATCAGTGATATCCTGTAGCTTTATGATATCGTCATAGTTGCAGTGGCCCATTATCTCATGCCAAGTTTCTATATCATGGCTCACATGGCACTTTTCAACAACACATTCAGTTTGCAAATAGTACATTTTTCCCTGTACAAAAATGTCAAACCTGGTACCATCTGGTGACATCAGGGCATCCCTGCCCTCTTCGAAGAACACACTGGCTCCGTGTGCTGTCGCAGACTTCACAGAGAAGAGCTCTTGGGGGTACGATGGAATATATAGTGCGTTCCGCAGCGTCACTCTACACCTTCGCCCCTCACTGTCGAGCAGACATACCGTAGCATCTCCCCTGCCCTGCACCACACCAAAGGTGCGCTTACCGTCCGCCAGCTCCATGCAGTGTTTCTCTGGCTCGAACGAGCTGTCAAAGCTCTTGAACTTCTTCTTATCATTGACTATGTGGGAAGAAGCCCCACAGTCCACAATCAATCCTGGTTTGAACTGCTGCCGTCGTCTTGGTCCCGCTGAGCTGGTCTCTCCAGCCTGCACTCTGAAGATGTAGTTCTCTTCTTGCGCAGCATTCCCCGGTCCCTGACCTCGACCTGCTCCGTGACCACCACCGCCGCCGCCACCTTGCTCGCGTGCACACCTGGCTCCATCAGTCCTTCTTCTTGCACACTTTGTCCGTGTGACCCTTGACCCGGCAGAAGCTGCACCACACGCTGCGTGAACAGTCCGTTTTCCGATGGCCTTTGTCACCGCATCGCCAGCACACCGTTTTTCATCATCTCCCTCACAGCGTTTCACTGGCTTTTTCTTAGGCACTGCGTGGGCCTTCATCACCCTCTCGGACGTCTCGTCCGATGCTGTAGCATTAGCTACATCTTCAGCCGCCTCAAAGTTTCTCAATTTGGCCTTAAATTGTCCCAATGTCAACTCACTGTCGCCACGTGTCACCATTAGAGTGAATGGCTTATATCTCTCGGGTAACCCCCTCATCACCATGGCCATCATTAGTCCCTCACTCGGTGCTTCTCCCGCCCCTTTGAGAGCTGTAATGATTTGTTCAGCTCGGATAATGTATTCGGTTATCGTCTCATTATCAGCTTTCTTTAGCCCAGTCAATGTTACATACAGAGTGACAATCCGGGGTCTGCCCTTACCAATGTAATGTTCCCGCAACACCCGTAGACTCTCCCTACCTTTGTTCTTCGTTTCTCTGAAGATCAGTCCCAAGCTCGTGCTATCCAATAAAGGCGCCAATGCGCAGTAGGCGTCCGCGTTCCGCTCTTCGTCTAGGGCCTGCTCTTCCGCTGTCAAAGGTCCCACGGGCTCGGTAAGAATGGTGGTTTTCAGCCCCACACCATGCATGCAACAGAGCGTTCGCTCTTCCCACAGTTCATACTCATCGGCCTGTCCGCTGAATGTGGGCCACCTGCTCTTCTTTCGCTCCATCTCCCTAGGTAGCGTTAGCTTAGCTTAGCGTTCCGTTAGCTTCCCGATAGCCTCTCTCGATGCTAACTAGCTTCACACTTGCTAACTTGCTACTCCGTGCTAACCTGCGCGCATCCCGCCATCCGAGGTTATCACACTTCGTGTACTTCTTTTATCAAACTACTAAATAAAGGGCGTCTAAGAAGTCCATTATTTAACCACGTCACACTGGTGTCAGAAGTGTTGCAGAATGTGACCAAGGTCCGATTGAACCGCTCAACCAGGCCATCACTTTGAGGGTGTAGGGGAGTGGTCCTGGTCTTCCGTACCCCAAGGCGCCGACACATCTCCCCAAAAACGTAGCGAATTCGGGGGACAACGCAACCACAGAAACTGAAGCGGCCGGGAAGCGAACCTGTACCGCCCGCACCGCAGGAGGCATCGCTAACCGCTAGACTAAAGGGTCAGACTCGCCAGCCAGCGGCCAGCGTGTCTTCTTATCCATGCACGTTACACTATGTTCCACCAAAACCATGTCACACATTTGAGGGAAAAAAACAGCAGGGATTAATTTTGTTCATTTAATTCCCTCCACAAAGACAAAAGGCATTTTACATCTAAGTGTACGGACCTGTAAAATATGATTAATGCACACTATATGTACTTTTTCTCTCCAGTTACTACATTTACCAGAATGCTTTGCAGAAAGGTGAACGTGATGAGCCAATCATTTAACGCGTTTTTGAAAGAGCCAATCATGATTGGCTAATGCGCTGCGGCTGCGATATGGCGGCGGAATCTGGGAGTCCGAGTGGACACCTTGGGAGAGAGAGGGCGGAGACTTCCCAGCATAAAGTCTATTTGTGTACACAGGCCCACAAGCGGCTGTCCTCGTTGCTTTCCCCGGGACAGCAGCAGCAGCCCCAGGCCGGTGCCCCGGCAGCCCCAGGCCGGTGCCCCGGCAGCCCCAGGCCGGTGCCCCGGCAGCCCCAGGCCGGTGCCGCGCCGCAGAAGCACGGAGCGCATTGGTACGCCAAGATTTCATATCAGTTAGGAACATGGCTCCTGGACAGCCACGCAGTCCGTCCACTCGGGATGTCGATGCACCCCAGTTGAAACCTCCCCCCACGGGAGCAGAAACGAGACTAATGTAGGACAGTGAACCCATACTGTGGGAGCCATCTGGTCTCGTCTTGTAAGCACTTAATTGGTCCACTAGGTGTCACTCTAATCGCTATGCGCTCACAGCAATACAGGTGGGGACGTTCATGCAGGTGACAGGTGTTGCTTGACGGAGGGGAGCAGTTTCTGACCGCTTCGCTGCTGCTGCAGGCCACGCTAGGCTGGCAAGCCATACAAGTGTGAGTTTGGAATACTGGACTGTTTATGGATGTATGACGTTTCATGGATTATGGACTGAAACATCGTGGCGGGTAATAAATATCATAACGTTTTAACTTAAACACGTCTGAACTTGATTTCATAGACACACGTAACGCGAAGTGGCTACAAGGGCGTCAAGCAGGTGCCTGCCTAGCAACCCCTCAGGGGCGTTAAGTGTAGGCTTAGTCTCTACACATACTACTAGTAGAGTAAAACATTACATATACTACAGTGTGCATTAATCATATTTTACAGGTCTTTACATATGTCTCTCTCCATTCTCCAACAGTTTAGCCTGTTCCCATCCAGAGGAGAGAAGCCATGACGGTGATCCAGAGACATCGTGACAGCGTCATAGTTTGCCCCCCACCAGATGTGACATTTGTCGTAGTCACAGGGGCAGCCGAGGTAGTCACAGGGGCAGTCGAGGTAGTCACAGGGGCAGCCGAGGAGGTCACAGCGGTTTTGGCTTGTCCCACGCATGTCCTCGCATTTCCAGCTTTGTCCACAATCAGCAGCTCTACATTCTGCAAACAACAGGAAGCAGTGTAGGTTGCAAGGAGGATAGTCTCATTTCCTGTGCCGACTGCCGTGCTTGTGTTTAAAGTGCCATTCCCTTTGCGGAGGGTGACCCTTTCAATTCCCGTGCCGTTGATGCCATCAGTCAAATTAGCGACAAATGTCCACACGGCTGAGCCACATCGGGATGAAGAGGAGGGACAAGTTCCTGATGTAGAGACTACGTTGCACACCGGGCGTGTGACATCTTTCACCTGGAGGGAGAGAGTAGAGTAAGGGGATAGGCCATTCCACAGATCACACAAGGAAAATGGAAGGAAAGTAAATGAAATGCTGGCACCTGAATTAGGGCTTAAAAATATATCATTTCAGAATCCACATCACAATATACACACGTGTGCAATAGTCACATTGCAAAGGAAGCAGTATCAGGCAAAATGGGCCCATCAGTCGTGTTAGGCTTGGACTCTCACTGCTTGCTAGAAAATGAACTCTAGCAAGGTCTGCTCCACCCCCCCCCCTTTTCTTCCCAATTGTACTTGGCCAATTACCCCACACTTCTGAGCCTTCCCGGTCACTGCCCCACCCCCTCTGCTAATCTGGGGAGGGCTGCAAAGGTCTGCTTTTTTATAACTACTCTCAATGAAAAATATTCTAGCACATATGACAAATCATGTATTTTGGTGACTTCTTGGACAACGGCCTTATGTCCTCCTCTAAAATCACCCCAATCATTACCAGTGACAACATTTTTCCAAATGGGGCTTTGAAAGTTTAAAGCTGCAAACATCTGATGAAATTATGTAAGTTCTTTTTATTGCAATACATATTACAAATAAAACAAAAATATCGCAATGTTGAATTTTTGCAATATCATTCAGCCCTATACATAACCCAGCCACAGGGCATGCACAAGCCAGTGCATTCTTAGTGCCAGTCCCAAGCCCGGATAAATGGGGAGGGTTGTGTCAGGAAGGTCACCCGAGGAAAAACCTTTGCGAAATTAAATATGTGGATCATAAATTAGATTTCCATACGGGATTGGTCCGAGACCCACATTAGCAACAACCACCACCAGTACTGTTGGAATGGGAGGAGTAATGGGGTAGGGGTACTTCTGAGGGAGTATGTCAAGAGCGTGCTGGAGGTGAAGAGAGTGTCAGACAGAGTGATGAGTATGAAGCTGGAAATCAAAGGTGTATTGCTGAATGTTATCAGCGCATATGCCCCGCAAGTTGGGTGTGAGATGGAGGAGAAAGAAGAATTCTGGAGTGAGTTGGACGACATGGTGGAGAGGGTACCCAAGGAGGAGAGGGTGGTGACTGGAGCAGACTTACATGGGTATGTTGGTGAAGGGAACAGAGGTGATGAGGAGGTGATGGGTAGGTATGGAGTCAACAAGAAAAATGTGGAAGGACAGATGGTGGTAGATTTTGCGAAGAGGATGGAAATGGCTGTGGTGAATACATATTTCAAGAAGAGGGAGGAACACAGGGTGACGTACAAGAGTGGAGGAAGGTGCACACAGTTGGACTTTATCTTACACAGGAAGTGCAATCTGAAAGAGATTGGAGACTGCAAGGTGGTGACAGGAACGTAGCCAAGCAGCATCGGATGATGTTCTGTAGGATGATTTTGGAGATCAAGAAGAGGAAGAGAGTGGAGGCAGAGCCAAGGATCAAATGGTGGAAGTTAAAGGAGGAAGACTTGTGTGGAGCTCAGGCAGGAGTTAAGACAGGCACCGTCTAACATGTTTGATGCACTTTAGTGAGTTTTGGTGAATTTTATGAGAGTTACTGAGCTTCCACTGTTTTTGGTAAAATACGGTGTGTACTGTGATGGCCTGGCGGCCTGTGCAGGGTGTCTCCCCGCCTGCTACCCAATAACTGCTGGGATAGGCTCCAGCATCCCCGCCACCCTGAGAGCAGGACAAGCGTTTTGGATAATGGATGGATGGATGGATGGGTGTTTCGCCAGGGGGACATACTGCATGGGAGGGTCACGCTATTCCCCCCAGTTCCCCCTCCCCCCTGAATAGACACCCTGACCGACCAGAGGAGGTGGTAGTGCAGCGACCACGACACATACCCACATCCGGCTCCCCATCCGCAGACACGGTCAATTGTTTCTGTAGGGACGCCCCACCAAGCCAGAGGTAACACGAGGATTGAAACCGGCAATTCCCATGTTGGTAGGCTACAGAATAGACTGCTACGCTATCTGGATGCCCCTGTAATTTTGTGATAATGGGCTGTACAAATAAAATTATTTGTTTAACACTATCTTTAACACAATCTTGGAAAGTGAGAGGATGCCTGAGGAGTGGAGAAGAAGCATACTGGTACCGATTTTCAAGAACAAGGGTGATGTGCAGAACTGTAGCAACTACAGAGGTATAAAGTTGATCAGCCACAGCATGAAGATTTGGGAAAGAGTAATAGAAGCTAGGTTAAGAGGAGTAGAGGTGGTGATCAGCAGCAGCAGTATGGTTTCATGCCAGGAAAGAGCACCACAGATGTGATGTTTGCTTTGAGAATGTTGATTGAGAAGTATAGAGAAGGCCAGAAGGAGTTACATTGGGTCTTTGTAGATTTAGAGAAAGCATACGACAGGGTGCCGAGAGAGGAGGTGTGGTATTGTATGAGGAAGTCAGGAGTTGCAGAGAAGTATGTAGGAGTGGTGCAGGATATGTATGAGGGCAGTGTGATGGTGGTGAGGTGTGTGGTTGGAATGACAGATGGGTTCAAGGTGGAGGTGGGATTACATCAAGGATCGGCTCTGAGCCCTCTCTTGTTTGCAATGGTGATGGACAGGTTGACGGACGAGATCAGGCAGGAGTCTCCATGGATGATGATGTTCGCGGATGACATTGTGATCTGTAGTGAGAGTAGGGTGCAGGTGGAGGAGAGCCTGGAGAGGTGGAGGTATGCACTGGAGAGAAGAGGAATGAAAGTCAGTAGGAACAAGACGGAATACCTATGCGTGAGTGAGAGGGAGGACAGTGGAATGGCGAGGATGCAAGGAGTGGAGGTGATGAAGGCATATGAGTTTAAACACTTGGGGTCAACTGTACAAAGTAACGGGGAGTGCAGGCAGGGTGGAGTGGGTCAGGAGTGATTTGTGACACTAGGGTACCAGCAAGAGTTAAAGGGGAGGTTTACAAGATGGTAGTGAGACCAGCTATGTTGTATGGTTTGGAGACAGTGGCCCTGATGAAAAGACAGGAGGTGGAGCTGGAGGTGGCAGAGGTGAAGATGATGAGATTTTCACTGGGAGTGATGAAGAAGGACAGGATCAGGAACGAGTATATTAGAGGGACAGCTCAGGTTGGACGGTTTGGAGACAAAGCAAGAGAGACAAGATTGAGATGGTGTGGACATGTGTGGAGGAGAGATGCTGGGTATACTGGGAGAAGGATGCTGAATATGGAGCTGCCAGGGAAGAGGAGAAGAGGAAGGCCGAAGAGGAGGTTTATGGATGTGGTGAGGGAGGACATGCAGGTGGCTGGTGTGACAGAGGAAGATGCAGAGGACAGGAAGAGATGGAAACGGATGATCCACTGTGGCGCCCCCTAGCGGGAGCAGCGAGAAGTAAATGAATTCAGCCCCATACATGTTTTATTCAAAACTCTTTTATCGTGTCTGTGAATGTTCTCATTCATCCAGGTCGTCATGGTTCTCCAAAGGAGTTGAATCAAGTGCAACTGGACTTGGTATATATCCGTGAAGACGTTTCGCCTCTCATCCAAGAGGCTTCCTCAGTTCTGCCTTTCTGTCTAGACCAAGCTAGTCTGTCTAGACCAAGCTAGTCTGTCTAGACCAAGCTAGTCTGCCTGGCTGCTGATGAGACTCAGCATTTATCCTCTTGGAGTCGTTGTCAGAGCTATTGATGTCCATGGCTCTTTGTGTCCCGATGTTTACCAACGCCCGTCGCTAACAGAGCCATAGATGTGAGTGGCTCTTTTGTGCTCCGATGTTTGGCCGCACCCGTCATTATCGGAGCTATTGATTTGCATTTGTTTAGCAGCGACGGCCGTTGGGGGTGTTAGTTTCCACTTCATTCTTCAGTGGTCATGAGAGTCGTTGGAGTCGTTAGTGACGTGAAGACGTTTCGCGTCTTGGATGAGAGGCGAAACGTCTTCACGGATATATACCAAGTCCAGTTGCACTTGATTCAACTCCTTTGGAGAACTCTTTTATCCAACCTCCTTTTTTTAACCCCATCCTGTCCTTCTTCAAACCTATTTGGAGAATACCTTGGAGTCCACAAAGAGTCTGCGGATGGCATAGTTGGAGTCACCTCCAGCCTGATTTTTTGCCTCAATGGTAAGGGTCACAACTGTTCCGGATGCTGCAGTGGACGGAGCCGTCAATGTTATAGTGCCGTTGGCTTTGCCTTCCGCTATGGAGACGGTGGTGGGCATAGTGGAGCCGTAGTTTTGATCATTGGTGGCCTGAATCGTGAATATCCCACTTGCAGTGTCATTGACGATTCCATCAGCAGTAATCGTGACAGTGAAAGTGACATAGATGGTGGAGCCTGGCTCTATTGTTGTGCTGTTGTCTTGGACCTGAAAATGAAAAACAGCAAGGAATGATAGAAGAGGAGGAGAAAGGAGAAGAAGAGACAAAACCCGTTATTAGCTGAGTTACATACAACGGTGACTTGCTGCATTCAAGAAGAAGAATAAGTGTGAAGAAAGGTAACTCAAAGACAAGAGGTGAACACAAAAAAAGAGAGAGAGAGCGAGAGAGAGAAAGCGAGAGAGAGAGAGAGAGAGAGAGAGAGAGAGAGAGAGAGAGAGAGAGAGAGCGAGAGAGAGAGAGAGAGAGAGAGAGAGAGAGAGAGAGAGAGAGAGAGAGAGAGAGAGAGAGAGAGATTGTGGTTATCTCTCTTCTAGCCGGGGTGGACTAAGCCTGAAGGCCTCCTCGGCTGGATGCAGCGAGTGAGGTGTTTGGGGTAAAGGGAAGAGTGGCAATACCCACATTGTACTTTGAGGCTGAGTTGAAGGGAGAAGGAAGTCTTGAGGATTGGTAAAAAGAAAAGAGCTTGTCAACCTAAATCTATGTAAACCTTTATCTGTATTATACATCGTATTAACTGGGGACTTATTAACTATAGTAGTGTTCCCACCATTAGCCTGGGTTTAAGAATAGAGGACGAATGACGAGTTGTATCTCATAACACGTGAACATAAGATTCCTGGTTGTTGGAAAACACATATTGACAACAATGTTAACCTAACTGAAAATGATACTTTGGATTTACTGACATCAGGTGTTATGATTTACTCACCAATAATGATACCGATGCATGGATATTACCTTGTTCTGTGTCTCCCATGGTCAGAGATCTGACTGCTAGACCCATTGAGTGGGAACCAAAATAAACAGCAGCAAACAGGGAAAGCTAGCAAAAGCATTTTAGGCCATAATAAAACAAGCAAACAAACAGTCACAGATGGTTTTGTGTATGTGCAATCAGTACTGATGAGTTATGTAGTCGACTAAAGCAATAAAGTCCTCACTGTGTACTACGTTGACGGAGAAGTCGACGTCCTGCCCAGAGTCTTTCCCACAACACCTGCACATACCACAATGCATTGCACGTACGCCTCTCGACCGACATCCATAAAAATCCTGCGTTAGTGTTGTGAGACTTCATTTCCACCACTGGAAATGCAGCTTAGTTGAGAGAATGAGGATGTGTTTCTTTAAACATAGTCTTTACAATAGATTAGAGTATTAGAAACCACACTGGGCTTTAGTTTTTCTGGCCGCCAACTGACGTCACGATGTGTCACTTAGTGGCCGGAAAAACTCAGTTTCACTGCCTCCAGAGATGGAGGGTACATCTCAAGTCTCCTAATTGCATCCATGTTTCCCTTACTTGCATCTTTTCCTTGCATCTAATGCTGCTTCATTCCATTCAAAGCCAGAGGTCAAAGGCAGGGCATCGAAAACAGTTGCATATTCCTTCGGAGGTACTGGTATTTGAAATTTCAATAAAAATTCAGAATAATTCAGCAAGTGACCTTCTGAGTTGAGCAGTTGACCCACCAACCTAATATTATTGTTAAACCAGTTTTCAGGGGTGTCCCGGTGGCTCACCGCCGGTAGGCTGAGTCCTCACCCAGTTAATCTTAAATGTATCGTTTAATGGTGTACAATCCCAACAGTTTAATCCTCCACAAGTTACACATTTTTTGCAAAATGTGCCTTGTTCTTCCATAGAAAATTAAACCAAAGGTTAAGTGTTTTTTACAGTTGCCTTCTCAACAGATAGGGAGAGAGGAACACAGGTTAGTCTTGCAGTGCCTTCAGCTTTTGAGAGAAGACATCTCCCTCTTAATGACAAATCTCTTTGTAACCACGTTACAAATGTTCCTTGTCTTTTCAATGATAGGCTCAAAATTCAAAGAACGTCTTACAGATTCATCTTTTGTGATATTTACACCCAAATATGTAACTTGATTCTTAACTGCAATACCACATATAGATTACATTTCACTTGTCTTGATAGGCATTAATTCACATTTGTTCACATTATAGTTGTGTGATCGGTGAATGGAGTGGAGTTAATAGTAACAGACAATTTCCCATCAGCCAGGCATCTAGAAATTAGCCAAAAAACCAAAAAAAAAATCTATCCTTGACTGTCGCAAGAGGTCTTTATTACACCACGTGTATTGATGGTCTTGAGGAAAAATTTCTCTCCAAATATCTACTATGTCAATTTTTTCCATAAAACGTTTTAAATATGAGTTAGAAGGTCCAGAATTCCTAGGTGGTCCATCGTATTGTCCAGTTACATTAAGTAAAGCCCAAGGGCAGGGCACTTTCTTGTTCTCTTCCAGGTTTTCAAAAAACTTGTTATTCTCTACATGAGATGTATCCATATATGTTGATTATGAAGACTTATCTGGTTTAGAGAGATTAACATTAAGCAAAAGTGACCCAAAGTGTCCTTTTCACAACCTAAAATATGCCCAGCAAATCTATTCTTTAACATAGCTACCCCAGCTGAATGTGCCGATCAATGGGCTAACCATACATCATTTCGCCATTGCGATCTCCAGAAGTTAGTTCCTTTGTCAGTTGAGTGGCGTTCTTGAAAAAAAGCAAAAATCAAATTTGAGTTTTTTTGCAAACAGGACCAAAGCTTTACGTTGGACATTTTTAAGACCGCTGGCATTGACGGATATTAGAGACAAAGACATATGTGGCATTTAAACACAGAACAAAATCCTATACCAGACAACTAGTTATTTTCTTAACTAGAATGAAAAGGTAAATACGGTGCATAACTCAGCAACAAGAATGCAAGTGCAGTAATAGTCTCATTAGGTCGTTCTGCCCCCCGCCTATGGAACTGTCCCACAAGACATTCTCAACACTGACTCTTTCAACCTTCACATCCCATCTCAACACTGACTCTCTTTCAACCTTCACATCCCATCTCAACACTGACTCTCTTTCAACCTTCACATCCCATCTCAACACTGACTCTCTTTCAACCTTCACATCCCATCTCAACACTGACTCTCTTTCAACCTTCACATCCCATCTCAACACTGACTCTCTTTCAACCTTCACATCCCATCTCAACACTGACTCTCTTTCAACCTTCGCATCCCATCTCAACACTGACTCTCGTTCAACCTTCACACCCATCTCAACACTGACTCTCTTTCAACCTTCACATCCCATCTCAACACTGACTCTCTTTCAACCTTCGCATCCCATCGCAACACTGACTCTCTTTCAACCTTCCCATCCCATCTCAACACTGACTCTCTTTCAACCTTCACATCCCATCTCAACACTGACTCTCTTTCAACCTTCACATCCCATCTCAACACTGACTCTCTTTCAACCTTCGCATCCCATCTCAACACTGACTCTCTTTCAACCTTCGCATCCCATCTCAACACTGACTCTCTTTCAACCTTCACATCCCATCTCAACACTGACTCTCTTTCAACCTTCACATCCCATCTCAACACTGACTCTCTTTCAACCTTCACATCCCATCTCAACACTGACTCTCTTTCAACCTTCACATCCCATCTCAACACTGACTCTCTTTCAACCTTCACATCCCATCTCAACACTGACTCTCTTTCAACCTTCACATCCCATCTCAACACTGACTCTCTTTCAACCTTCGCATCCCATCTCAACACTGACTCTCGTTCAACCTTCACACCCATCTCAACACTGACTCTCTTTCAACCTTCACATCCCATCTCAACACTGACTCTCTTTCAACCTTCGCATCCCATCGCAACACTGACTCTCTTTCAACCTTCCCATCCCATCTCAACACTGACTCTCTTTCAACCTTCACATCCCATCTCAACACTGACTCTCTTTCAACCTTCACATCCCATCTCAACACTGACTCTCTTTCAACCTTCGCATCCCATCTCAACACTGACTCTCTTTCAACCTTCGCATCCCATCTCAACACTGACTCTCTTTCAACCTTCACATCCCATCTCAACACTGACTCTCTTTCAACCTTCACATCCCATCTCAACACTGACTCTCTTTCAACCTTCGCATCCCATCTCAACACTGACTCTCTTTCAACCTTCACATCCCATCTCAACACTGACTCTCTTTCAACCTTCACATCCCATCTCAACACTGACTCTCTTTCAACCTTCACATCCCATCTCAACACTGACTCTCTTTCAACCTTCACATCCCATCTCAACACTGACTCTCTTTCAACCTTCGCATCCCATCTCAACACTGACTCTCTTTCAACCTTCACATCCCATCTCAACACTGACTCTCTTTCAACCTTCACATCCCATCTCAACACTGACTCTCTTTCAACCTTCACATCCCATCTCAACACTGACTCTCTTTCAACCTTCACATCCCATCTCAACACTGACTCTCTTTCAACCTTCACATCCCATCTCAACACTGACTCTCTTTCAACCTTCGCATCCCATCTCAACACTGACTCTCTTTCAACCTTCACATCCCATCTCAACACTGACTCTCTTTCAACCTTCACATCCCATCTCAACACTGACTCTCTTTCAACCTTCCCATCCTTGCTCAAAAGGCACCTTTTCAAACCGGCATATTCAGTCTGATCCACGCTTCACTGAGTTTTGTGTAGATGACGATTTTATACTTATCTGTTGTGTTAACTTTTTATCGTCTACCCTGCTGTGTTTTGATTTTATGCTGTCTGATACAGTGCTGCTGGTTTTTTACTGTCTTCTGTAAGGTGTCCTTTGCTGCTCTGAAAGGCGCCCATGAATAAAATGTATTATTATTATTATTACTATTATTATTATTATATTACAAGCATTTAAATATCACCCAATCCGTTATCCTGCTTAACTTATTGACGTAACTATACTTCAGACTGTGAGAAATGTAAACATTCCTTAAGACTGACTAAAGGCGTCAAGTATACAAGTCCAAAAGAACAAAATAAAACGAGTTCTAAACTCAGCCCATCTAGTAGTGGAGGAACAGCGTATCAGCACTTGTACACTCAAAGAATGGGTTTAAAACCGTTTAATGAACCGCAGTAGTAGTCACACAACCTTTCCCATTTTAAAAAGAGGTAATTCAGTGCTTTCTTAAAAAAAACACCACACAACAAAGCGGTCAAAGGTTTTACCTGTTACAGCCTGAGACCCCAGAAACACAAGTTGACTTGATTAAACGTCTTTCACTGTGATTCCTTCACCTTCAGTAATAGCAAAGGAGCATCAAAAGTCAGCCTCCCCCCCCCCTCCTTGCTTTGTCGACTAAAGGCCAGTTTACTCCTGGCACCTTTGGTGTCTTGTGGGAGATCTTCGAAGAGCCTTATCTGTTGTTGTTTCAGCAGAGCACATGTCCTGGCATCTCTCCGGAACTTGTCCCTGTGGGTGTGAGATGTAAATTGCACAATATGCGTCGGGGGGATCGTGCGTCTCCAGACCAGGGACCAAGCCTGTGAGCGATGTCCACCGAGGAGACGAGCTGGTCTGCAAAATCAGGTGACGCTTTGCTGAACAGGGCGGTGATGATCTTCTCTCCGGATATCAGCGACCCTTAAATTCCATCTCCTTTTGTATGCATCAAGTTCGTTGCATCTGTCACGAAGCTCACGATTCTCCTTCTCCAGCTTCTCCACCTTGCTCTGGAGAGAACCAACTTGATCTGTGACATCTTCCATCCGTTTGTCCGTGACATCC